>NW_017728993.1:4511398-4543270 GCF_001723915.1 Gavialis gangeticus
CCCTGCACTTGTCCGTATTGAAACACATCCTGTTCCTGTTGTACGTACTACTGATAAATGCCTGAAATTTTAGGCTGCTGGGACTCTGCTTGCCTCTTGTTTGCATCTGGTGAGTTGCCTCCAGGCTTCCTGAAAACCACCTTTAGGTGCATTATCCCTATGCTAAGAAATTTTCATTGGCTTCCAATAAAACAACATATTCATTTTATGGTGCCTGCAGTTACTACAAGATCACATACTGTATAATATATTTTAAGCTTGACCAGAAAAAAAAGATGGATACTCTTTTTTTGTATCTTCTTGTCTGTCTCTTTCTTAGAGAATCTTGGAGATGGAAGCCCATGCACTTACAAAGCTCTTTCATAGTTTCATAGTTTCTAGGGTTGGAAGGGACCTGAGCAGATCATCTAGTCCAACCCCCTGCCATGGCAGGAAGAGCACTGGGGTCAAATGACCCCAGTAAGGTGGTCATCCAACCTCCTCTTTACCTATGATATTTTCTTTCTGCAAAGATGATGAACTCAGCATCTGTTCACAGCCTCTAATGAGGTCTGAGGATTTATTTAGCATTCCATTTTTAGAACCGTTTCTAATTTTATTCTCTTTGGCTTTGCCTCTGGTAAGTACTCTCATATTCTGAGAAAAAGGTGCTATGGCAATCTAAATGATTGATTGACTGGGCCTGATGGAAGCAATTTCTAGACAGGTTTATAGTTGGCAGTCTGAGCCTGAAAGCAGCTACACAATTTGCTAATTGACTAATGCACAGAAACACTGCATAAACTAAATCATGAAGTCCTTATTCAGTTTTTACACAGCTCTTACTTTGGTAAAATCCCCATTGGGGCCAATGGAACACTGAGTTTTGGCAGAGTGTTAACAAAGCTGAGAACCTCCTGCAGTCGTGTCCTTGTGAAAATTAATCTAGCCTTACTCTTAATGGGCAAAATAGACCTGGAGTGTTCCAACATTTTTTTTTTTCCTTCTAACACTATCCTAGTCCTGGCCACATTTTTTAAGATGTGCCCAGGACTTCAGCATGGATATCCTTCATACACATTGGGCTTGGTTGTGTGCACACTCAGAGACTTGTTTAGTCACTTATTTGTTGACTGATTTTTTGTGTAGTAGTTTAATTCAAAAGTAATATGCCACCAGTGAAATGATGGCTGTTGAACAAAAAGCCAATAACAGTCAATCACAAAGCCATCATACCTAAATATGAAGAAATCTAATAATGATCTATGATAATAATGATACTGTGATATTTATATTATATGACTTCCTTTACAGGCATACATACTCAGCCGCTTTGAAAAATGAGGCCACTTATTTAGATGCCATATACAGCTTGATTTTAAGCACCCAAGTTTGACAGTTCTGTCCTACAGACCTTCGTCTGATTCATAAAATCATCAGTAATTGCCACCTGATACTTTCCCCACATGATTTAAGTTTGTTAATGAAGTGCTCTCTCAACTGTGAATGCATGAAGTGACAGACGGCCAGGGAAAATAAACCGAATAAATTAGTTAAAATAGAAATAAGATGCTTTGTTGCAATTCTAGTTATTGAGTTCTGAGAATGAGTTTGATGGCACAAAAATTATCCCTTAGGCAAGCAAGAGGTCAAAAGCCTCCAAAAAGATTGTAAAAGCTGTACCTGAGAGACTTGCAAGAAGGATTCTGGAAGTGCTGTGTGTAGCAAAGCTTCAAATGAAAACCACTGATCTCTGTCACAGTATCACTTCCTACCCTTGCATCAGAAGTCCTTGTTTACCTTTCACCTTTCGAGAGACTCTGTTTCAGATCTAGAACTTTGTTTTCTTTTCTGATTCATTTCTCTTTGACTTTCTGACATTTCTCCACCCAGTTGTTCCACTTTATTCCCTACTGAAATGGGACTAAGAGCTGATCTTTTCTAAACCATCTCTGCCACTGTCACAGCCAATGCCACTACACTTCTTTGATGCTTCGGCTCAAAATGTCATAATTTCAAAAGGCCATTTTTATTTCTCTCTCCTACCACAACTTTTCCATTTTTGCTTATCAACTATACAACCCTTCTTCATTCTTCCTTCAACTAAAATTATTTTCTAAACCTTGGTTATTCTTTTTCTTGACTAATATAGTTTCCTCCTCTCTGGTTGCCCTGATTTTCATCTTGCCCTTTCATAATGTCATAGGCAAAATCACCTCACTTGCACCATCAACTACCAGGTCAAGCTACTCAGATCACTCCCTGGCTCCCTCATCTACCAAACCACACACAAAGAAGTTACCCTTGCCATAGCACTCTTCTGTGTTCCAGCCCTGCCCACATCTCTGCTCTGATTTCTTCTCCGACTGCCCTGTCTCTCTTGCTCTTTCAGAGTGCCAGCACCAGTGCTGCTTTTGTTTCATAGACTTGAGTCCTCTTCTCTGTCAGGACTCATAACTAGCACCTGGTTTAAATCACGGGCCCAGCTTGTGGTCTGGTGGCTCCTTTAATCTTGGCTTTCCCCCCGCATGTCCCCCTGCTGCTGATTAGCAGAGGGGCTCCATTGACCTCGCTGCTCACTCCTGCTGGCGGGGAGGTGAAAACTGCAGTTTTAAATATGCTGCAGTTTTTGCCTTCCATCCAGTCAGCAGCAAGTGACAGGAGGCAAAAATTGCCACGTATTTAAAACTTCAGTTTTCACCTCCTGCCCATCAGAAATGAGCAGTGAGGCCAATGGAGCCTCTTCACTAATCAGTGGGAGGGAGGACGACAGGGGTGCATGGGCTGAAATGCCAAGATTAAAGAAGCCACCGCACCACAAGCTGGACCTCCAATTTAAATCTACTTATAACTATTATGATGGAATATATCACTTATACCATCCTAGGGTACGTGGAGATATTACACTTAGATTGACATAACTAGGGTTGAGTCAATCTAAGTGCTGAACTGTATATATTTTTGGGGAGATTAGATTGGGCCAAGCACTGTTCACTATCTAATTTAGCTTGCCTAAAGAGGGGCACTACATAGATCAAGCACAGGTTAGCCCAATCTAGATAAATATATGTACATGTTTGGAGTACAGTCCCAGGGCTGGGAAAGCCCGGCTGCTTGGACTGTGCTTTTCTAACCTCTCCCCCTGACCAAGCTATTTTTACCCCCTGGACCTGTCAACCCCCTCCACACACCTGTTAGCCCCCGACTCCCCCACCCCAACTTACTTAGATTGCATTCCTGCTATGGTTCCCAGCACCACTGAATACGTGCACAAGCAGGGAATCAATCTACAAGCACATGGCTTACTTTAAGCACATGATTGTAGATCAGGTCCTGTGAACGTGGGCACAAGCCCCCAATGTACAATCTTCTGAAAAGCAGCTTCTTCCACAATGTGAACTGCAAATCCATATGCTATACAGTCTCTCTCTTTTTTCAAATACCAAACAAAAAACTTTCTAAAATTTCGAATCTAAATCAACAGCCTTCAATCTCCTCATACGTTCTTATCTCTTTTAGACTGCAGACTCTTCCAGGTAAAGACTATCTGGGTTGGTTTGGTTTTTTTTCTGTCTATACGGACGAGCAAAATGTTGGCGTTTTAAAATGCAAGCAATAAAGAATACCTAATTTTCCCTTTCTTTCTTGTTCTTTTCAAATACCTTTTTGAGCGTGATTCTTTAATTAGTTGATAGCAACTCCTGCTTGCAGAATTCCACAAAAGTTATTTGTACTATTATTTACAGAGAGAAGAGAATAGAAAAGCATTAAAGGAAACAGTTTTCACATTAATACAATTTTCTTCAATCTCTCCTTTTGCAACTTCCTTCTGTTATATATGTGCCAATAATGATTTTTCACTCTTTGTTGAAAGTTACAGGCCAGATTACTAGTTGGCATAAACTGGCAAACTCCATCAGCTTCAGTGAAGACAGAGCAGTGGGAATTTAGAATGATGCTGTAGCTGTGATGGTCCAGGAATTATGTGAGAGACAAGGATTTCTTATGGTGATATATTTTCTTGGACCAAGTGCACTGTTGTGATAGTTAGACAAGCTTTCAAATACAAGATGTTACCCAAGTCTCCCCGACTATGCAATTGATCCAATAAAAAATATCACCCTAAGAAATCCTTGCCTCTTGCAGTGAAGATATACCTGTTTATATTAACTGAAAATCTGGTTGTCCAATGCTTGTGCTCATAAAGAAAAAAAGCAGCCTTTAGGAAGTGGAAATTAATTAAACTTTACCATTAAAGATATTTTGTATGTGCTTCCTTTAACAGACCCAGAGCTCAGTCACCCTTAGAACTCCAGTTGTTCTCATCCCTTCTATGCTGCATTTTAATCACTATTGAGCAATTACTCCAAATAGTTACAATTAGTAGGTTTTTTATTTGGCATGACATGAGTCAGGAAAGCATAAATTCAAGTGCTTTGCAAGATCGGGTGCTAAATTTTCTTCTATATATTCAAACAGATCTATAAACACCACTGATGAAGATAATCTTATTCTTACTTTCATTTTGGTTAGCATACCTCAGTCTAAGTTATGACTGAGATGAGTTTTCTTTTTTCTTTTGTATTATCAACAAGAAGTTTAATATACCTAAATAAATAAAGTTTATTGAGTTCTTGGTCCTGGGTATGGCTGTACACTGAAACTGGCTGGAGGGCCTGGTGGGGCTACTTATGGTGGGGTAGATCCTATAAAACATCACAATGTTGCAATCTCCACAGTAAGGTGAGTATAGGGTGCCTCAAAACCCTAGCTCCCACTGCCTTGTGGGTACCCCTTGGTTGAAGAACGGCTAACCTTATGGAAAAACACCCTCAATGAGGCATTAGGCTGGGGGTGGGCAACTATTTCAGCTGGAGGGCCAGTTAACAAGTTTTGGTGAGCTGTTGAGGACCACACACAAAATCTTCCAGAAGACATAATTTCAACAAATTATAGATCAAAAAAACACATCATAAACTAAAAATCAAACATCTACTATAACATATCTTAATTTTATTTAAAAAATATTTTTGTTCTGATTTATGTTGTTTTGAGCAGTGTTTGCTCAATGTTCACATAAAATCTTACTCTTGTATACAAGCAGTCCTCAACTTACAACGTTTTGAGTTACAACACCTCGCACTTACAACGTTTATAAATCGACACCCTGTTTCAACTTTCTGATGTCAGTTTTGACTTTACAATGCTTGATCTGACATAATGCCACATCAGCAAACAAGTTCTCTGCATCACCCATCTCCCTGGAGAACATCTGTCCAAACTTCCTTGGACATTTTCTTTAAGAAAGCAGACAAGACTCCAGAAAAACCTGCAGTCAAGACTCCTCCCAAGAACCCTTCAAAAAGTCCAACCAAGAGCCCTTCAAAAAGTCCAGCAAAGTCATATCAAAGAAGTCCTTCCAAATCAATATGATTGCTATTTACAATATAAATACATTAATGTAGCGATATTATTCATCTATAATTGACTGAGTACAAAATTCTGGGTGATTTTTGGTGAAAATAGGGGATTGGGCCTTGGTTCATTTATAATATCAGTTCCGAGATACGTTTCAACTTAAGACACAGTTTTCAGGAACCAATTATGTCGTAAGTCTGAGGACTGCCTGTATTGTGGGGGGTGGGGGGGTGCACATGTGTAGGGGAGGTGGGTGTGTGTGTGGGAAGCTGTCCACATGCCAGGTCCCAAGAGTCCGCCGGGGTGGGGGCGTCTGCAGCAGAGCTCTCCCGGGCAGCGTAGTGCAGGTGCTGTATGCCCCTCCACCCAGCCTGTGGCTACCACCACTGCACTCCCCACTGCATGCTCCCACGTGCATCCCCCCTATGCCCACTAGACAGCATGGCCCTAGCCCTAGCCCAGGGGTGGGCAAAATGTGGCCTGCAGGCTGGATGCAGCCCGCCAGGCCAACCTATCCAACCTATGGGGCCCCTACAAAAATTAGAAAATTAATATTTACCTGCCCCTGGCTGCCTGTCATGTGGCCCTCAATGGCTTGCCAAAACTCCGTAAGCAGCCTTCCATCTGAAATAATTGCTCACCCCTGCCCTAGCTTCAGCCAGCATACACAGCTTCTGAGTGGGGCTGTTGTTGCAGCCACTCAGGTACTGCTTGGTTCCCCCACCCCTACCTCCAGTAGTTCCTCCTTCTCCTCCTCCTCCCTGCTACACCACTCCAGGCAGCAGGTAATGCATGGAAGTCATGGGGAGGCACACTGGCCATCATATGCCCAGCCAGGTGAGGGGGCATCTGCAGCTGGATGGCTTCTGCCCCAGTATGCAAGGCTCCAGCTCCAGGTTGTCTTCCGCCCACTCCATCCACCGGGTGCAACGAGCAGCCACCTGCAGACAGCCAAGTGGGTGGAAGGCAGCTGGGAGCTGGAGCTAGAGCCCTGTGCTCTGGGGCAGGAGCTGATTTGCTGTCACTTCCCCTCAATCTGGGTGGGTGTGCAGTGCTCAGCATGCATCCCTATGGTTGCAGTCACTTCCCCATGCTACCTGCTGCCCAGAGTGATGCAGCACGGTCAGGAGAAGGAGGAGCCACTGCTGGAGGTGTGGGGAGCCAAGCAGTACCCAGGTGGCTGCAGCCATAGTAAGAGCAGCTCTGTTGGGAAGCTGTGCATACTGGCCAGGGCCAGAGCCCTCAGTAGGTGTGGGCAGGAGCACGGTGCAGGCTACCCTGGGTGGGAGCAGGTGGGGCTTGGCCCCATGCAGAGTGCCACAGGGGCATCCAAGGGCCAGATATAATCAGTAGGTGGACTGGATCCAGCCCATGGGCTGTATTTTGCCCACTCCTGCATTAAGCAGTCAGTAGCCATCCTTATCTGTTGCTCTCTAGCAGAAGCTACAACCATAGAGGCACTGAATATCTGAACTCAGTCTGGTCCTTGGATTCTGGCTCAATGGTCCAAAGTGGGGATTGTAGGTCTTGGGAAGCCTCCACTCCTCGATAATTTTGGCTAAGGGGGTGCATGGATAGTCTTGGTGTGATGGTCACAGGACCCTGTACAAGTGGATTTATCAGGCACCTGACTAGACCACTTACATGTACACCATGATCCAGAGGGTTGACGATTCTCTACAAATTAAGTTCCAATTTGTTATGCTGTTGTGAATGTATCAAAATCAATACTTCTGTGCAGGTGTCACCGAGTAATCATCTGAAGACAATACAGACTCCCAGGTAGCATAATTTGTTTCAAATAATCTTTGCTGCTGGTGATATACAGGGAAGAGAAAATGCAGCTTGACTCAGAGCTCCTGCTGACTTGGCAGATCCAACAAATAGGAAAATGCCTTTCTTACTCATAAACCAATCATAAGTAATCTTGACATTGTTGACTGACAATAAACCTGTCCCCCTACTATTCTATTTTAGAGTCAAGCCACATTTTAAGCAGCATTTTTATGGACTCTATTAGAAATCTTGGCCAGCCAAAGGAAAAGTAACTGTGATGTATAGCCACAAAAGTAGCAGTGTAGTGTGCAAGGGCAAGGGTTTTCTCTTGTGGTCTGAAAAAGATAGGGGATCCTAAAATGTACGAAATAAAGAGAAAAAGGTTTTCTTAACAGACATTACCTTTATTTGTGATGTAGTGACTGCTGGAGGCAAGAGGGGAAAAATTTTGCTATATAAAAATATGATGATCAGCTAAACAGCTAACAGAAATGGTTTAGGAGGTTCAAATAAAGATACAATTTAAATCTTATTTAAACCAAAATTCAAAATTCTCTTTCTAGCATTTCCATTCCAATGATTATTTTATCCTTTCACTTACTGAAAAAGTCATAAAAGGAAAAGGCTTAATTCATTCATGTATCTGCAATGCTCGGGGGGAAAAAGTTCTCCCTTCTGCTTAAATCCACAGCTCTGGTTCCCCACCTATGTCTGTTTTTACCTAGTACAGTTGTTATTCATCCAAACCTCATATCAAGTTTTTCATATGTCACTCACCCAGGCCTGATTTCCTGCCTGCAGACAAAGAACCTGTAAAATGTCCTATACCGCTATGTCCACAACAGAAATATCAAGAATACCATTTTTACAGCCTATAGCTAGAGAAGCGTTCCAGCCAACAGCATATGGAAAGCTGCACCATATTCACTGCATCTTGAATTCATTCATTCTTAGGAGCTATTGCTGAGGAAAAAAATCTGCTCGGCAATATGAGTGCAGTGGTTAGAATCTGCCCTTAACCATATCTTGTGATGATAACATTTTAATTATGAAATCTCTCATTCACATCTGCAGTCTTCAGAGGACAGTCCTATAGGGATTATCTGGTCCAATTTCAATCTCCATTTTAATCTCAGGTTAGCACATGCATTCATTCTTCACCCATATGCACAGACACTTTTGCATTCACTTCTATCCATTTTCATTAAGTATTTTTTTATTCAGGAGACAAACTCATACAGCTATAGAAGAATGCACTGCATTTAAACTCTTGTCTAAACCTATTCCATCTATGAGGTTGGCCCCATAAAAGATATTGCCCACAAAAATCCTTTCCTCTAGCATATCTGATTATAAGATGTTTTAGTCTTAGTACAGATGACACGCATTCACCCAGCAATTTAAGCAACTTTTTGTACAGCTCAGTGGATGACAATAAACCCCACCACACCTTTAAAATCAGAATCATCCAGGAGAACAGTGAATGCTGCTCAGGGCAAAGCTGCACCAGTATATATTTTTTTCCTTTTCATATTAATCATGAGCTCTTATTTTAAGAAGTTAGGGCCTTCTTAACATGTACCTGGATATAACGCAAAAACTCTTACAAGAATGGCAGCCTCAGAGAGAAGCAGCAAAATATAAACATCCTACTAGAAAGGAAGAAAATAATGGGATATATAGATTATAAAGTCTAGCATGTACTAGTTAAAAGGAGATGACTAGTATACACCTCCTAAAACACTTAGTCAAACCTGGCCATTTTTACAAAGGCGACTTTCCCTGAGTCCACTGTCTGAGGAACAAAGAAAGAATCAATACCTCTATTATTTATCCAGCCAGAGAAGAGGGAGACAAATAAAACTAGCAGACATTCACGTCTGCTTCAAAATATGGGACCTACCAATTTACCATTGAAATACTGACGCCCATAATAAAGCCATATTTCTGCCCCAACCCGTTTTTTTTTAATTACTGTGCCATGATAATACCAGACTGGACAGCAGAAAGCAGACAGACTTTCCTTACTTACTGCCCCTCAATCACAAAAGCCTTTTAAGTGGTTAAAAGTCAGGCATTGCAGCCTATCCTGGGAAAGAAAATTAAGCACTGTTGTGTAGCCACTGCAGCTTTTGGCTTGGTTTAATACCTTAATCTTCTTTTCTGAGGCCCAAATTCTAATTTTTAATTATGCCTCTGTTTTTGCCCTGATTTTCTCTGCAAGTCCACAACACTTGCAACAGGAGTCTCTTCATGTAGTAGTTGTTTGAATTATAACTGCAGTTCTCTTGTCTTAGCCCAGTAATGGTCAGGATTAGGAGTGACAGATAATGTTCACCTCTCAGAATGACTGTGATGCTGGGGGAGGCTACCATGTAGGGGGATTAGGTTGTTGATTTTGCAACCACCAAAATTCTCTGCAGAACTATACTCTGGTCCTTTTATTGTACTGATCCCTTTTCTTTTTTTCTTTAAAGCCACAGATGCCTTTTCTCACATAATGCATAGCATACCAGGTGCATCATGCTCAGTTAGAGAGTCAATGCTTTAGTGGGACATTGTTACCTATGATTATGCTCCCATCAGTGCCACTGTGATGCATTATTAGTAACCCTGTCTTCCATTTTGGCTATAGAAACTTCTGCACGTCTGTGAATCACAAATAAAATGGATACACTAGCTCTCGTAAGCCCCACCATTGTATGACAATGATAGGATTGCAGAAAAAGTTCTGTTTTTTTAAAAATTATCTAATATAAGCAAAACAGTATTACCTCTCATTTTGCTGCTTGTGTCAGTCTGTGTATACTCAGCAAAATAGCTTCTTCATAGATCTTTCCTCATTTCCATCTCCCTTACATTTTAATGAACAATGTGCACATACCACACCCACCAACACCAACCATCCACATTGGAGATTCAACACTGGGCACAAATCCTGACATCTTTACTCCAGAAAAGCTCCTATTTCAGCCAGTGGTGTAATAGGAGGCCAGCAAAGGACTCTGATGGATTTGGTTTCTACACCATAGCTTTCAGGAAAAAGCCTGTCCTTGCCATTCAGCACCTACAGAGTACCCTGTGATATAAAAATAAGCTAGCTTGCTTATTACGTAGGTCATAAGTTTAGGTCATGAGTTTAGGTATGGATAGTCATAAGTTCATGAGTTCAGATATTTTAGTGCTTGTTCAGCAAATTAATCATTAAGCAAATTTAAACATGTATGACTATATGTGCATTACTAATTTTGACTAAGGAAATATAAGCAGAAGAAATCTATTCTGGGGTCCAAGCTGATTCAACAGGAAAGAGGAAGATGCCCTCATGATGGAAGTCCAGACTGATTCAATAGGAAAGAGGAAGGCGCCCTCTGGATGACCGCAACCCCGAAGAATAATTATAACTAACCAAAAACATGTTGCATAACGATGACTAACCTTATTGCGTGCGCAACTAACTATACCATATGGAGACAAACATACAAATATGGAAGTTCAAACCCCTCTCGGGGTAGCGATCTGTCTTTAAGACGGGAGTCTACCCTTCTGCAGGAGTAATAAAATTTATCTCTGGCACTCTTGTGTTTCCTGATTAATAATGTCACAGCTAGTGCCCACGACGCGGCCAGGTTGTCCTTTGGTGTATGGGCAACTGATTTAATGCGACTTTGCTGACACCAGCTACCTTATGGTATTTCATCACCACCTGCGCCTGTATTCATGCTGTGTTCTAGAATTTATGGATTTCCTAACTAGTGATGGTTTTACAGGTACAAGATCATTGTTCACAGTTTCTATAGTCTACTGTCACTGAAGTGCTCAAGGTAATTTAAATGTGGTGTACTTTAAGAATCAGAACTCGTGGTAGAGGTGATATCTTTTATTAAACCAACAAGATTTTTGCAAAAAAAAGTCTTTAAAGAAATTCTTTTTTGAACTATCTAGTTGATCTAATAAAAGATATCATCTCTGCCATAAATTCTGATTCCTTTTGCCTCTACACCAATACGGCGACAACCTGGATACCACATACTTTAAGAGCCACTTCTGGTGTTGCCTTACTAAATCACCTAAAGCTTGAAGCTAAAATATAAGTAAATGAGCACTCCAGTGAACACACCACAAAACCCATCCTAACTCTTACTATTATTCATAAGAGTCAAAAGATGGTAGAATGCCAATGGATTTATGGTCCATTATGAAAAGCCTACCAAATACCAATATTTACATACCAACATGGTAAGATACTGAGATACCTCCAACACGGAGATACAAAAAAGTAATTTTTAAAATGTTTACTTTCCCTTTCTCTTTGTATTGCTCTCTAATTGTGGGCATTTATGTGAAAACTCTGTAGCCATTAGATCTAGCAACTGCTTTAAAAATGAAAGCTAATGTTCTCAAGTAACCTATAGAATCAAGCAGAAAAATCTCTCTATAATCACAATGACTTATAATGAGTAGGCAGAAGTAGTTAGCCATGTTAGTATGAAGTCAGGGAGAAGGTAGGACAGGGTAACACTTTAGAGACTTGTTAAGAAAGGCCTGTACCGGGAGCCTACAGAAGCTTATACCTCCCCAGTGCCTTGACCTGTTTTCCGAATTATTTATAATGAAGTCATGAAAGTTAGAAACTCTGTACATATAAATTTTAAAAATTATGCTCCTTAAAATTCTTTTCACTTTGCACCTTGTACTGTCCCCATAATCACCTCCCCGTCATATGACATTTTCTTGATAAAAGACTTAAGTTCACAGTTTACATAAGTAGGTGGAATGCTAATGACTTTAATAGCATAACCCCAGTTATTAGAGGGGTGAAGCTGGTCTACTGTGTTTTCCACAGTACTGTAAATAAGGTCAGGCAAATGGGGCAGTGACCCCAGAATCTGACTTGGAGGATGGGAGGGAATGCTGCTGCCATTGCCTCACAGTTGTGCCGGTGGCACAGTGGCAGCTGGAAGTCACTGTTGCTCCAATACGTTGCAGCTGTCCTGGGCACCTAGCTGGGTTTACACCTCTGATTTCCCATAGGATGTAGATTATGAATCCCCCAGTTCATTTTATCCCTGTGAAGAACAATTCAAAATTGCTGCACCACAGAAAAAGTACTGATGCTACAAACATAATAAGTTTGTCAAATGCCTCAATATGTCACATTTCCTTAATTAAGATATTTGAGTGTAAACCTGAATAAAATACAGTAGGAAAACTCAATCATAAATCTGTTGGCAAAACACTGTCCTGAAAAAAAAAGCCTGGAATTGCCATTT
Source organism: Gavialis gangeticus (assembly GCF_001723915.1). Classification (NCBI taxonomy): domain Eukaryota; kingdom Metazoa; phylum Chordata; order Crocodylia; family Gavialidae; genus Gavialis; species Gavialis gangeticus. Next base: position 4,523,845 of record NW_017728993.1, read on the forward strand.
AAAAGTTTGCCGATATAATTTTATTTCTTTAGTGCTACAAAATAAAACAAGTGGCTTCCTCATTTTATCAGCCATGCAAATATAAATATCCCCACCAACATTTGAGCTGTGGCAGCAAAGAGAACACAAATTGTTTTGCAATTGTTCTGCTTTCTGATTTTCCTCTAGAAATAGCCAATACAATTCTAAACAGAGCGTTGACAAGAATACAATGGCTTCCACCCCTTTTTCAAGTAATTATGTTTTTTAAAAATAGATCTACCGATTTCAACAAAAAGGACTCTGAAGTTTGGAAACTTAGCCAACTTCATGGTTTATCCCTTTGCACTCGGAGTGCAATTCAGGAATAAATTAAACAATATTTCTGGTGGCCAAAATTTTGATGCTAAGGTCTATATGATGGACATAAATTGGAAAAAAAAGTATTTTGTGTGAGAGAATAAAAAGAGAAATGCGCTTCTTCAGGCAGTTGTTATAGTATAGTGACAAGTGAATAGCTGACTCCATCACAATAAGGATCTCACTGGCAATCTAAACAGGATAGCTTAAGACAGGGGCAGGTAAAATATGGCCCGTGGGCCAAATCTGCCCTGCCAGGAAACTCCATCTGGCCCATAGGCACCCACCAGCTAATTGTACCCCAGCCAGCCCACACCTTGCTCCCACCTTGGTGCGCAGAAGGACCCGGCCCAGCCAGCACGCAGCTTCTGAACGGAGCTGCTGCTGCCACTGCTGCAGCTGCTGGGGGACCTGCTCAGCTTCCCCAGTGTCCAGAAACTCTTTCTTGTCTCTCTGATACAGCATTCACTCCAGGAAGCCAGTAGGAAAGTGGCGGGGGTGGGATGAGCTGGGGCAGGGGCAGGGGGAGCTACAGCTGGCCAGGGATGGTGAACATGGGGCTGGCAGGAACGTGGAGCCTGTGCCCAGGGAGGTGATGGGAGTGCAGAACAGGGTGGGCAGGGGGTGGGTATGTGGGGGGGTGCAGAACCCCACACTCTCCTCCACATGGAGCACATCCCCCACCACCAGGAGCAGCAGCTGCAGCAGGCAGCTTGAGGCACTCACGCCCCATGCAGGCACTGCTGCCCAGTGGCAAATGGCTCCAGCCAGAGCTGCACATGGTAACAAGAAGCGCAGCCAAGCCAACCTGCATCTATTGTGTGCGCACATGCATCTCCCAGTACTCACATGTCAGAGGGGAAAGCCCAGCTTGATGGAGCCAGCTGTCTTCCCCACCATGTGCAGCTGCTGGGACTCTGCTGGAAATGGAGGGGAGCCCTGCCCCCTGCTTCCATGGTGGTAGCCAGCTCCAGTGCACAGGGCTTCTCCCAGTGGTGCTCAAGTGCCAGGAGATGCAAGTGTGTGGTGGGAAGCACTGCATGATAGAGGTGGGCTGGCCTGGCTGCTTTCCTTGCCACCATATACACCTCTGGCTGGATGCCACGAGCACTTCTGCCTGCCAGCAGCGGGATCCGTGCACCATGGGGAGGAGTGTGGGGGGGGTCCCCACACCCCCTACCCTCTGTCACACCCCATAAATTCCACACACCCACACCCTGTCCCCACAACCCCCCACATATACACACACCCTGCAACATACCCTACAGCCCACCACACACACCGCCACACTCTCTCACAACCTCCCCACACACCCACACCCTACCATACACACACATACACACACACCATACACCCCCACCCTAACCACACCCCACACACTCCACCCCCACAAAATACAAGAGTACAATTTTATTTTTGACCTATTATGCAGTTACTTATATATGCGCTACACAACCGCAAATCATGACAAAAATATTTTTATAACAAAATTAATAAATGTTTGACTTTTAGTATATGAATTTTTTTTCTGGTTCAGGTAACTCCACCCAAGAGGTACTTCTGGGGGCAATGGGAGGGACTTCTGGTGGCAAAGGTCAGGGGTTAGGGACAGGACTTCCAGCAAGATGGTGACTAGTGCTTGTGCTAAACCAGTGAGAATTTGAAAGTTTCTAGGTGAATATGAAAGACAATAAATGTATTAAAAATAAGATAACAACAAACATACAAGTGGAATTAATTTACTGCACGGCCATTTCATTACCTTATGTGTATTCTCTTGAAAACAAACTTTGCACACAAACAATTTAGCATTTTTAGATATCATTCCTGTAAAAGGTCCATTTGGGGCCACTAACTGCAAAAATTTATTTGCCAATGTAGTGTCAGCCACCCAACTCCAGAAAGGGCCAGGTGGCAAAACACAGATTATTTTTAAGACCTTTGCATCACTGCTTCCTGCTATGTTTAAATAATACTATCTTGCACTTGCATTACAGCTTTCATACAGATACCAGGGCACCTACCAGATTTTAATAATGTGCAACCCTGCACATAACCCACATGGGGTTATAATTTTAATTATAAGGAAGCAAGACACAGAGAAAGGCTTAGCAATATATCCAACATCACACGTCATATCAATGGAGTAAGGAATAGAATCTAGGTTTCCTGGCTCCCAGCCCTCCATTCTTCCATTTGACTGTCTTCATATGGAGACGAATGAAGAAATACAAATGAATGAGAAGTTCTGGCAATGTGATTGCTTCCAGCCTTTAATCAGATTAGCATAACTCAATTTTTTCTTCTATTTTACAAGACACATTGGGCCTGATTCTCCATTCTCTACAAGTTTTATGCATTAACTTTAACAGCATTAAAGTGGCATACAACTGGGCCCAGCGGGTATAATTCTCCTCTCAACCACAGCAGCTTTAACACCATTGTGTTGGCTAAAAACTGTTCCTAAGGGCCATTTTGCCAGCTGGGATTGCCAACACTTAGTAAAGTCTTCGCTGTGCTTCATAAGGACAACCCCAACATAAGATACTTGGAAAGGGATCACAAAGGAGTTGCTCTGACAACACCACACGTGGGGTGTCTTCAGGAGCCAGATCTACTGGCTAGGACTTGGTCTATTTTGTCCTGCTTGTGTGCAGGTGAAAGTATTTATTTTCTGTTTCCAATCTGTATTCCACATCGTTTTGTGAAGCTCATCAGTTTACATAATATTTCACAGAGGGTATCTGATCACCAGCTGGTAAAACTCCAATACTAAAGAGCAGGTCATTAACTAAACCATTCATATTTTCCCCTGAAGAAATCATTCAGGTACAGACAATAAACAGTGGGAAAAAAAGAGACTCTGATTACAATAGTGGGTACAGAAATGGTTTCCACTGACATTTTTCTTTCAGAGAGACTAAGCAAAATTGCAATACAGTTTAATAGTATCCTTCTTAACTTGCTCTAGGTTACCATGGAAACTAGAATCTCCGATCGACATGAAAGGCATTCAGGGAATCTGTTAGGCTCTACCATTAGCATGATCTAAGCATCCTGCACACCACTAACAAGTCTAGCATCTTCTTCAGAATATCATTAATACTCATTAAATTTCTCTGCATGGGATGCTATGGACCCTTCATGCGGTACAAAATTCCTTTTTTGAGTTACATATTCAGTGATGGAAGAATTATTATATATAGCCTACTATTTTTACCTTATTGAATATGTATAGTATTTCCTTCCCCCTATAGAACAATATTCCCAGGAATTAAGTATTTGAGAGAAAATCTGCCAGTCATTTAAAGACACACAGCTGCACTGAGACTGATGGACTTGCATCTGCTTACACTGCTTAGTGAATCTCACTAAGTATGTTTTGAAAGACATTTACTTTGGCATAATTCAGGCTTCCTCCCTCATACTGAATAGTATTCAGTGAGTAGCCTCAATAAAGTCAAGGAGATGATTTACAGGGGAAAGTGCTCTTTATTTCTCAGAAGTCAGTAATGGCAAAAGGCTAGATCCTGGTTCTTACTATACACTTGCTACAGAGCAAGATGGTTTAAGACAGTGGTCTTCAACCTTTTTAAGTGAGAGATCACTTTTTAAATTTAAAAGCAACTCAAGATCTACCGCACACCTCCACCCCACCCTCCCCTGCCCCCTGCAGGTCAGTCTGTGGAGAGGGAAGAGGGAGCAGATCAAGGCGGAATGAGAAAAAATTATTTGGGGGTGCACCCCCCAGCTGGTAAGTCTGTGGGGAAAGGGGTGGGGGGAGGGGAAAGACTTTGGGGCACATGCCCCCCAAGCCTCTGCTTGTCCCACCACACGGCCTGGCCAGGGCCCCACTCCCCCCCCCGTGCCCCGCTCCCTCCCTCACAACTGGGGCCTCAATCTGCCTCCACCCCCACAGCAGTGAGAGAGGGAGTGGGGCTAGGACAGGGGCAAGCCCTGCATGGCCAGGACAGGATGTGAGACAGAGCCAAGAGTGGCTCATCCAAGGTGTGCCTGGCACGGGGAGGGGGTGGTGGCTCCCACTGCTGTACACACCCCAGGAGGGCATGGGAGCCATGTGCCTGGCATCTGCGTGCAGGGGAGGGTGGGCTGCTGCTGTGGGCTGGGGCTGGGAGGCTGCATTGGGTTCTTCCTGGTGCTGCACTCAGGGCAGGCAGTGATGACACTGGGAGGGGGAGTTGGGGGGGCTACAGGGAATGTTTGGTGGCTACAGCTCCCCACCCATAGCTCCACTCCCAGCACTGCTGCCACTGCCCAGCCCAAGCACAGCCCGGCCCAACTCCCCAGCTGGGAAAAGCCCAGTGCTGCCCTGGCCCCAGCCTGCAGCAGCAACTTGCCCCACCCCACATACAGATGCGGGGGCACATGTTCCCCATGCCCTCCTTGGGCACATGCCCCCCCTCCCTGCAATCCCTGGTTGAGCTGCTCATAGCTCCGTCTCACTCTCCAACCCGGCTATGCAGCACTGGCCTGAGCCCCACTCCCTCCCTCACCACTGCTGCGGCCGTCTGCGCTGCCCCACATTTGGGGGGGTCATGTGCCTCCTCCGATCTGTGTGTGGGGAAGAGGCAGCTGCTATTGCAGATTGGGCTTTGTACCCTGAGCCCTGCTACAGATGGCCTGGCAGCAGTCCGATGCCATGTGTTTCTAACTGCTGGGCTCCTCGTCCGCTGCCTGACCAGCGGTGGAACACACGTGGCATTGTGCTGCTCCCAGGTGGCTTTGATCTGGCCCCTGCCCCTTCTCTCCCCCACAGACTGACATGCCAGGCTGGTGGGGGGAGGGTGCATGCAGGCATGCATGCATATGCTTAGCACCCCCAGCCTCAGATCAACTTGAATAGGCTCCGTGATCAACCAGCCAATTGTGCTCAACTGGTTGGTGACAACTGGTCTAAGAACTCTGCTTTAAACATCTACCAAAGCTACCACGTAACACCATAGGACTAAGTGGGGCCATATCTCCCCGCCAAAGGAGAGAATTGATAGAGCCTTGGCTTCACCCCAGACTTGTTACCCAACGCAACTTATGCTGGAATAGGGCTGGCAACTTTTAATTACAGCCCGAAAGAGAGGCAAAGGAACTGTAACTCCCATCGTATGTCTCTTTAGGTTGATGCAATTCCTGCACTGCCCCGGTCCAAGTTGTGTGAAAAATAATCATTTGAGCCATTGGGCTGGATTTCAGGGAAAGAGACAAAGCTTCAGAAGTTCCTAAGGTGCAGAATCAGGTTATAAATAAACGATTGCTAACAGGTACCCCCTCTCCAATCGAAGGGATCAAAGCAGGTGCACAAGCGCTGTGGGAGGTGTAGGGACTCTCCTCCCCCTATAGAGCAGAGCCAGACCACCAATGGGGACTTAACCATATACCTTTTAATGAGGGAACAATACTGGGAACGTAACAGGCATAAATCAGGGGATATAGTGGACACTACAATGCCCCAAGGGGGCAGGAGTCAACAAAGGTTAGACACTTACAGTCATTGACAAAAGACAGGGTTAACAAAATATAAAACACACACAGCAAAGCAAACAATACTGGTTGGTGAAATATAAAAAAGGCACAATATACAAAATGTTAAATGACAAGGAAATATAGGGCCTAAGTACCTGGAGGGGGAGAAAAAACAATGGCCCCTTTTCACTGCACGAAGATTTGCTTCCTGTTAGCTTACTCACTCTAAGTCACCTCAGTAGGGACTTGAACCCAGATCTCCTACATGGGAGGCAGAAATGCTGCCACACAGCTACCACCATTCCAGCCTGCTAGGGGTCTTGACCTTCCTGGAGCCCCGGTCTCACATCAAGCTGCCTGGCCTCTGATTGGAGGAGCCAGAAGCAGAGCTGGGAACCTCAGGTTGCTGCTCAGATCCTTGCTGGAGTGGGGGAGCCTCTCCTGCTAGCTGCAGCCTCTCCTTGGGGATCCTGGAGCCCAGTGGGGAGCCTCTCCTGCCGGCCACACACCACGCTCCTGAGGGTCCCACTGCTGCCTGCAGGTCCTGCTCTTTCAGGCTCTTCTGGGGCAACTGCTCCTACCCCACTGGCTCAGCTCTTGCCAGCTCTTTGAAGCTTCTTCCTTGTGGTCCCTCACTGGTCTCTCCTGAGTCAGCCATGTTGCCCCTTTTATCCCCCTCCAGGTGACCCAAGAAGCCAATCAGGGGACAGGGAGGGTGAGTCTCTGGGGCCTGATTGGCGAGGAAAGGGAATCCCAAGTCCTCCAATCATCTTTTGCCCTTTCAAAACCCTTGGGCTAGGTCGCTGCCAGCTAGCCCGTCACAACAGATAACCTCAGTGTTTCACATAGGAACAGTATGAGAACATTGCAGATAACAAAACAAAACTCTCTCTTTTTTTCTTAAGTAAAACTGGCAAGAAGGTAAGGGACACCACTGATCTGAAGAGTAATGGAACAGCTGTCAGGTGCTGTTCACAGGATTATAATAACCCTTTACAGTGATTATAATGATGGCAGGTATGAACTTTAAGCCAAACATGAATTTAGCTAAGAAACCTCGGCCCAGTTCTGACAGGGGCTCTTGTGCCCGTGTACTCTTTATTCTTATTCCCATTGATGGTACTCACAGGATCAAGCCCACATGTTGTAAACAGTTATCTTTATGAATGTCTCCCGGTGACAAGAGGAAGATTTAAGGCTATTTATCAAATTCTGCCCACAAAGAAAAGCCTAAAGTTTTCTATTTTATGGAGAAGCAATAGCTTCAGTTAAAGTTCAGAACCCCTTTCTGTTTAAATGCTTTAACACCTTCATACTTACTCAGACTGTCTTGAACTTTGTTGTGCCTCATGGTGGCAGTGAGGGGTAGAATGAGTTATTCAAATTTGGAGTCATTTGAACTCAGGTTTCCCAACAACTTTCATAAAGCACAAAGATTTTAGTGACATGTTTGTGCATACTTGCTGCTCGAATCATGACGCTGGTCACCACATCAATTGCTTGATACTTATCTCAGCACGTCTGCCCCCTACCCCAATGGAAATAAATATTAAAATCACAATTAAAATAATTTAGAGATTTGTATGATCAGAACCTTGTAGCTGTGACAGTCTAGGAAATGTCAGGAAGAAGGGCACCTGAGGCCCAAAAGTATGTCTAACAGCTCTCCTAACTGTATACAGCTACTCCTTATTTAACGTCATAGCTAAGTTCTTGAAAAATGTGACTTTAAGCAAAACGATGTTAAGCAAATCCAATTACGTCACAGTAGTAACCTACTAGCAGGAAGCAGCCAAACAAGCTTAAAACCGAACACTGCACAACTTTAAACAAGTATGTTCTCTAATAGATTGGCAATGTAATAACAAACCAATGTTAACAGGGACAACGTTAAGTGAGGAGTTGGTCCAATAAAAGATATCACAAAAAAGCCTTGCCCTCCTCTCACCCCCATAAAGAGATGAGCACATGTTAAATGCTCACAAACCAAAATGAGTGCAATGCATGTGCAGGAAGAACAGGCAAGTTTTCCAGCCAGTCTGCTTTCACATGACCAGAGTGGCTCAAGGGGACATCCTGTGGCCATTAAAATACAAACAATGTCCAGGCATGATGAGTTAAAACTTACCCTTTCCAAAAATCTGAGAATGCCTGGTAAACATAGTGCTACTATCTGCCTCTGACAAGAGTTTGTAGGGTGTGTATGTCTGGAACCTAGACAGGTATTTCTTTATGTGCAAGTACTTCTTTATGGAAGAAATTCATATACATAGATGCTTGCAAAACAATGCTGGGGTTTGGAAACTAGGAAGAGGAGGGAGAAAAGGAGGAATTGGAGGCAAGGAATAAGATGGATACAGAAAGAGCAGTTTGGAGTTTTAGTTAAGAGAAAGGGAGGAAGATAAATGGAGTTAAGGCCACAGAGCAATTTTGATCCCATTTGGGGCCTTAAGGCCCTGTTGTAATGCAATTACAGATTTGTCCGTTCCATTCAGTTTCCATGTCATTTGTCTTAGACTTTAAAGCTTCTTGGAGCGAATCTCATTCACTGTGGGCGCATCGACACATGTGCTTTAAGGCGTACTAGCCTATTTTGATGTGCATTAAAGCATCACAAAAAACTGTGAGCTTTCACTAACGTGCATTGAAATAGGCTATGTCTCCCTGCCCTGGCAGCAGCAAGCTCCAAGCTCCCTTCTCTGAAATCGTGATCGGAGAGTGGGGGGCTGGGAGACCCTTATTTCCCAGCTCTGGGTCCATGATTGTGGAGTTGGTGCTGAGAGATAAAGGTCTCCCAGCACTGGCCCCACAACTGCAGAGCTGGTGCTGGGAGACAGGGACCTCCCAGCATCAGCCCCAAGACTGCAGAGCTGGCTCTAGGTGATGAGAGTCTCTCAGCACCAGCCCCAGTCATGGAGGTCCCTGCTGGTGGGGGCTGGGAAGGCTGTGCAGAGCTGGGCAGGGAACAGACTCCCCAGCCTGTCCCCACCCACAGCTCCATGCTCACAGAGCTGGGCAGGGAACAAGCTCCCCAGCTTGTTCCCCCTCCAGCTCCACATTTGCAGATCTGAGCAGGCAACAAGCTCTGCAGCCTGCACCTGGTATGCAGGGCAGAGGCTGGAAACTGTCCTGATCGGGGCAGGTCCCAGCCCTGTGTCCTGATTGGGTGATCGAGGCACAGGACTTGGAAAGAGCTGCAGTTGTGGGGTAGGTCCCAGTCCCCTGCTCCAATCCACCAGTGGAGCAGCTACCAGAAGCTAGTTGCTAGCTACTCCAATGGCAAATCAGGACAGAGGGCTGGGAACTGCCCCTCCCCTGCAGCTCTTTCCAATTCCCCTGCCCCTGATTGGGTAGTCAGGGCCAGGAGCTCCCTGCTGCCAGGTCAGGGGGACATTGTCCTCTCCCCAGCAGCAGGCAACCCCTTTGGGCCAGGAGACAGCTGCCTCCTGGCCTAGTGTTCCCTGTCAGCCCCTGGGATAGCACCCAGAGGGAGCCTGGAGCACCCCCCAGTGCCAGCAGGGACCCATTGTAGGGCTGCAGGAAGTTTGGTGCTAAGAGCTGCAAATCTGCTGCTTAGTTCCTTCATGTGTAGACGCCTGTCCAGAAGTGCTTAATTTGCAGAAGTTTACTCCCAAGTAAAATAAGCCTGGATCAAATGCATGTGTAGACCCACCCTCTGAGATCAGAATTGGGCTAAACGTGAGTAATCGGGGTCATTCTGATTTCTAGCTGCCAAACCACAGCATGCTAAGTCATTTCAGATGCTACTGTCAACCAGCAGCAGTGGCACAACCACTGTACAATTAGTTATTGCCTCTTCATTACCAGAAAGAGCACATCACAGCCTCCCATAATTTCTTGTTTGTTTATTGTGATTTGACATACTGTCATCTTCTTCAACAGGCTGCGACTCATTAATAGTATTTTGTTTTTATTTTGTCACTCGCATGCATCTATCTCCAGGTACCGCACAGTTCAAGAAACTCAGGCAAAAGGAATAAAAGAAAGCTAGCTTTGACTCCTGATTTTTCTGGTTCCCACTCCTGGCATAGCCTGACTCCAGTGTTTTTTTCCTTCTCTGGAGAGTCGTTAGGACTCAATACCAGACTTCAGTTTGGTTCATCGCCCATGCTGCAGAATTTTTATCATGCAGCCAAATAGTTGTGTTGTGTTAAAAAAACCCTGGAAACTTGTTCTAGTATATTTCAAGTACCCGTTCCTTAGTTGAGTTTGTCCCCACCAATTTGTCCAACTGGAGTCTTCTCACATAAGCAGCTGTCTCAATTAAAGTTTGGTTGGGAAGATTTCTTAGATCAAACCTGAAACTTATACACAGACCTGGACAAAGAGCTCCCATATAGCCAATAATGGGCTATGTAGCACACACCTGGGATGCAGGTGACCCAGGTGAGTAACCCAACCACTTGTTACCCCAATTTAGAAGTGTAAGTTCAGCTTAGAACAGGAGTGTCAAACTCACCTGTGCCCCAAGGCTGGTTCTGGGTTGCAAGGAGCTCCAACACCAGATCTGGACTCAGCAGTGCAGTGAGGCAAGGGTAGCAGCAGGGCAAGTGGTGGCATGGAGGTGTTAACACAACTGTTGCTCGCTCCCTACCACTGACATATGCCCATTGACACTCTGTGGCTGGGAATTCAGCAGCAGGTCCTGTCCCCACATACCCTTCCTCCAGAATTCCTGTCCCTCTGGCCGAGTGAAATGGTTCGGTGGGCTGGATATAGCCATGAGCTGTATGTTTGACACCCCTTGCTAGGGACCAGGGCGTGGGCAGTCAGGGAAAGTCACCTGATACACAGACAAAATCCAGAGCTGGGTTCTCAGGGATCTGGGGGTCTGGAGAGTTGGAACTGGAACCAGGAGCCAAAAGCTGGAGTCGGGATACGCCAGAAGTAGGAGCCAGAAAAAAAAAAAAAGACAACCGGGAGCCAAAGTGAGTCAGGATATGCTGGAATCTTCTCAGGCCTCTTATTATTAGTTAAACTCACATATTGTATGTCAAATGGAGAATGAGCCTTGTTAAAAAAAAAAAAGTGAAGCGTTTCAGATTGTTCCTAATAGGGATGTTTTTTCTTAGGAAAGATTGAAAAGACTTTTGGGGTTGGTTTGGGGCAATTTTTCTTGAAGACAGAATTAAATTCAAAGACAAAAAGGCTAAGTATCTATGCTAATATGGATTTAGCCCTCAATTTAATATGAAATAAATTGTGAAATTTTTCATGGAAGGAGGACACTATTTCTCACCAGATCTACTTCAGAGCGATCTCAAGCATGTGGGGAAATAATAGAGGGGGATGGAGAGAGAAAGATAAATCATCCCAAAATGAACTGTTATTGTAAAGGATGAAGCTAGCCTCTACATTTGTGCTTTTCCAGGAGCCATTGTCTACTAAAAATAAAATACAAGAAATAAATAGAAAAAGCTTAAATGGTCTTTTGGAAAGTTAATTACTGCCTCATCTCTTTGAAAAAGTAAAAGGTATTTACTACCAGCTATGAACCAATTAATGAAGAAAATCACAATTTCTTTTTGTTAGATCATTTTGTGGGTAACAGAATGGCTTATTTCTGCTGTACTCTGAAAAAAGTAATGAAATAAAGCCAAGCACAGGCTTACCGTAATGCTGTTCTATGTCTCCAGTTGTTCAAACATATTTGCATTTGCATGGTGTGGTGTGAAGGTCACACTATAACTGCAATTACAAATGGGTAACTAATATTCTTTTTAAAAGCATACAAATCTAACAAACACACTACCACAATCAGTAACAATTATGCACTTTCAAAGCCCCAGGCATTGCACATTACTGCAACCCAAGTAACAGAAGCAGCAAATAAATGCTTCTTTGGCCTGCTCTTAAACACAGATATCGGCTAGAAATTTCTAATGGTTACAGAAAAGCATTTCACAGATGAGGCACATGATGAGAAAAAGCTTAAGCTCCCATTAACACTAGACTGAATTCAGGGCAAATTAAACAGCTGGCCAATTTAACTCTAAAAGGTACATATTTCAGGTTAAAAAATCATATATTAAAGAAAGGACACGTTTCTATACTTGTTGCTAAGATCATCTTAGGGTATTAAACTGGAAACCATGGAAACATGCTGTTACCACAGAAACTTAGGAAAGATTGAAAAGATATTTGGGGTTAGTTTGGGGCAATTTTTCTTGAAGATGGAATTACATTCTCAGGATCTTCTCATGAGTGGACAAAAGGGCTGAATATCTACCTTAATATAGATTTATCCCTCAATTTAATATGGAATAAAATATATTAAAATGAATAAAACAGTACTTGAAAACAAAATGCTGAATGCTGCCTACATAAATAAGCTTAAGCAGAAGTATATGTAGCTATTAATGTACCCAGCCTATTAAATCATAGAAAAAGAAAGATCTATATATAAGGTTTCTTAATGTTATTACTTGACTACTATGGAATTATGCCTAATTTACAAAATTGTGAGATCAGAGTCAGACCACCAGTTAGCTTTGGTGAAAATGAAGAAATGTGCATGCACATAGGTGTTCCCCTTGATTTTCAGTTACTGAGGACTCTGGTCAATCCCAAAAAATCTGCAAGTAACCATATTCATTTTATTCTTCTTAAGAACTGGAAACAATAGTGAACAAAGCTATGGGATCAAAAGCAAAACACATTACTGAAAGCTATGGTTCACAAGTTGAAAAATAATTTTAAAATTTCCACAGGGGACATTTAAGGATAACTAGCCTACTGTTTCCAGCTCAAGCACTTTTCTGTAGAACAGGATTGAGCATGTGGACAGGCTCAGCAGACAGCAACAGAAGTGAAAGAGGTGCTAAAACAGGTTCTGTGGACAGGTTAGTTTTGGTGAAACAGGTGCTGTTTACAATGTTACCATTAATTCCTGCTCAAACCTTAGCTGGAGGAATTGCACATATATCAGTGTAAGTACTTGTGATATCATATTATGTCGGTATCAGCTGTTTTGTCCTCTTTGGCTAGGTACCAAGGTTCAAAAGCCCAAGAAAGATTCACAGTAACTTTCATGGCTTTTTCTAAGTGCTCAAGATTAGTTTAGGAGAAAACAGAACTCACATTTACCTACTGGGTGGAAGATGGGGCAAGGAGGCAGCTTGCACTGACCGAAGCTAGCTGGCTGGGGTGCTCTCAGGTCTTCCAGCAGACTACTGGAGAATTCCCCACCCCACGCTCCCTCCCCCCGCCAGCTATGCTGGCTTGGGTCTGGAGGAGGCTGGGGCCATGTAGCAGTCAACACAGGGGAACTGGGGCAGAAGAGCTGGGGGGAAAGTGGAGGTCCCTGCCGCATGGACACAGCCTGCAGCTGTCAGGAGGATTGGGTGGGGGGGCAGGGAAACAGCCCTCTGCCATGCAGGCTAGCCCTGAGCCAGTACGGGGGGGTGGGGAAGGGCATAGGGCAGTGGGCTCCATTTCCCCATCCCTGCCTCCCACCCCCAGTTCCCAGCCTGGTGGACAGACACAACCAGGAGCCACTGCTTGAAGTCTCTTCTTCCTGCTTGTGTGTCCGGGTGAAGGAAGAGGGCAGGATGGAGCTGTGCACCTCTCCACCACACTGGGAACCAGGGGTGGAGGCATACAACTCTGATTCGTGGCTCTGTTCCCCAACCCCCTACCCGCCCCAGCCATGCAGGCAGGAGGAAACAGGCTCTGAGCAGTGGCTCGTGGCTATGGGTGTCTGCTGCTCTGGGCCAGGAAAGGGGTCGTAGAGCCTCCTCCCACCCCCCCATGAAAGCCAAAGCCAGAAAACTGTGGGGGCCCTCATGATGGGGGGAGGGCTTTGCTCCCTGCCGCCAGTTCCCAGGACAATGCACAGCCCCGCCGGCTCCTGGCCACAGCTGTCAGGAAGGCCAGGCAGGGGTGGGAACTGTACCCCCGCCATCTGTTTTGTATTTACTATGTTAACAAAGAATGGTTAACATGCATATAATATTGATATGTAGGGTATTTAAAATATAATTGGGCAGAAGGTGATTTTATACACCAGCTGAGGTTCTTACCCACATATTTCAGCCAAAAGATAACAAGCACATTCAACATTTCTTTAAGTTGTCCTCATTGCAGACATATGCAAATGACACTTACTGCTTTTTAAAGAAATGAGCTCAACATTTATAATAAGAAATAAAAAAAATATAAGAAATTGACTCAATTTTTACATTGAATATAAAAAATAAAGAATGCCTGTTTAATGTTCCATAGCAACAAGTATTCTAGTAATATCTTATCAGAATTTACCTGATTTTGTTCAAAGCAAAATCCTTGCAAACAAGTGGCTGAATGTACATTTAAGCAGCTATTTACTACTTGAGCCTATCAAGCTAAACAGAAATACAGTCCATTCAGTGAACAGGATAGTCCATTCAGTGAACAGAAAATAATGTCTTCTTTAGAGAATGTCCCTGTTTAAAATAAAGACTCATTTTAATCGTTATTTTTAATGACAAGATGTTCTTGCCAAAGTTCCCTATAGAGCTGCATAAGGATCAATTTTTATATTTATCAAAACAAAATATGGGCCTCAGTCTTGCTAGTATCCAACCCACGGAAAGGTTTAACCCATTACTCCCACTGACTTCAGTGAGTTGAGGGCCAAAAGAAAACCTCAGCACATTGCAGGATTGATCCTTAAAGCTAAGAAGGTATTTTGTACATGAATCAAGCATAGGATACATCCCTTTGAAAACTACAGGAACTGCTGCCCCAAATATGAAAACATTAGCTTTCTCACAAAGCTAAAAAATGAAGTGTGATTTGGTTTCATATAGGCTAAGTACAGACAGTCAAAGAGCCTGAGGCTGAATCAATTCAATCTTTGCATGTTAATCTAACCTGCGTAGACTGAACTGATAAGCAAGTGAACAGACATTCACTTTTGATTCCAGAAATGCAGCCACATGCCTGCAGTGGCCCAGGCCAGAAGCCAGGGGGTGCTAATGCACACCTCCCTGCTCAGGTGGAGCAGACAGCTTGGCCAAGGCTAGCATGCCCAACCTATGGGGGTGGGGGAGGGGATTTCAGGGGAGGTACAAAGCATCCTGGGATGCTGGGAGGCTGTGAGTTAACTTGAATCTGGAGGGGATCCAAGGCAAAAGTTCAATAAACCAATTAAACCTAAATCAGTTAGTCTGATACTACATCCATACAGGTTTCTTTGTGATTGGAGAAGTACGGCGCAAAGAACAAACTCCAAAGACCACAATCAACTAATATGGACCAGGTGTGGTGGTAAACCCAGCTCGGGCAGGAAGAATCCCATGTTGGTTCTGCAGCGAGTTCTCCCTTCAGATTGGCTGTACAAACCTGGAGCCAGCTACTTCTGACCCTGGAAAGAGGCAGCTGAGGAGAGACTAAAGTGTCCCAGAGAGGGAGATGCAGGATGGCTCTCTGGTCTGGTAGTACATGGGCAGTGAGAGAGAGACAGCCAGTAGAAATGGTTAGAGGACCACTACAGGGACACAGGAGCATGGATCCAAGAATTCAGTTTTCTCAGATGGGATAGGAGCTCAAGCAGCAGGGGCTAAGGTGGGAGCCAGAGTAGACAAGTAGCCATGCTGGCCCATGGAAGGAGCCTGGATCCCTGAAGCAAATGACAGAACTCCCAATCACATATGTGGAAGGCATGCCCTGCAAGGGAGGTCTGAACCATGAGTGAGACTGCTAAATTGCCCAATATGGTTTGGATTCCAAGGTGATGGGAGACCCTGATAATAGAATCCCGCTGGCTCTGGTGGATGAATACAGGACTGGTTAATATTGATTTAAGGATATGGATTTTTTTTTCTGTAGGGGTCTTCGTGTGATTTAGAGTATAAGAATCCCCTGTAAGGTAGTGATGCTCAGGCTCACTGTGAAGTTAGTGATGCTTGTATGTGGAGCTATGAATTCATTTGAGTTGACTGGATTTTGGACCCTTAGTGAATTAATTAAGATTGATTGAGTTGCGTACTTTGAAGGAATGGATGATCTGATCTGAACTTATTGGGTGTAGACAGAAGTGACAATTTTCACCCTATCTGGCCACAGAAGCAGTTTATAGCTGTGACCAAAAGCAAGTGCACAGCTGCAGACACCTTCAAAAATGGCTGACTGAGTGAAAATGTGACCCCTCGTTGCATGAGGTATTAGATAAAGACATTTCAAAATGTAGCATCTTTTGTAACTTGTGTCTGCAGAGCTCCCACCCTGTCGCTGTTTTCAGAATGAGAAGGCAGAAAAGAAGCAGAGGAAATTCAGTCTGGGAGTTGTTCAGTGCCCCTGGGGGGGTGGGGCAGCTGTACTGGAGCTCCTCCAAGGTGAGGGGGCTCCAATTCACCCACCCCACCCTTCAGCACCAACTGGGGAGCCTCAAGAATGAGCTCCCTCACTGCCTTTCCCCCCTCCCATTCTGAAAACACCAAGCCCTCGCAGGGAGCCCTGGCCATTACTATGGGAATCTGGTTTCAGGCTCCCAGCCCACAGCTAAATTCCTTTCCCTCTGAAACCAACAGTGAACTTCTGTTTGGTCTGGTGTAATGTTGTAACTTAGAACACTTTAGAGAAATCGTTCTGAGTTACAGCTGGGAGCTGCACTTCTGTCTGCTCCCATTAAGCTGCGGATCCCTAGTGAGTTAATTTGGGAAGGATTTCTGTCTCAAGTTCAGCCCAGTAAAGGGGCACAGAGTTTAATTTATTCATACTTCATTTATATAAACTAGCTAGGAGAGCTACATGTGTGATCATCCCAGTAGCTGATGAGAAGGAGATTATTTACAGCATCTACCATACAATTGTGTGGCACAGCAACCAAGACATATAACATCCAGGACATGGTAAGAGTGGGGTGTAAAGGGTGGCAGAGCCCCATGAACAAAACCTCCAAGGAGAAGGCCAGGACCGCATCAGCTGACAGCCAGCTCCCAACATTGAAAGATACAAAAGCATGGCTGGCAAGGGCATAACACTGGAAACTGGCAGTGACGGTGCTGACTTTACACCAAGGACATACTCCAGTAGGACACTGGGTAGGAGAGGGCCAAGGCCATATTGCATGCACCCTGGACAATCTTAAATTAGTTTCAGCCATTTCGAAAGAAGTTTATGTACACTGAACTTCTGTTGTGTTACAGATTTGAACTGGTTTCCAATCACTTACACCAGTTTATGTGTAATTTCTGTCCCTAACCATATAGTGCAGTTGATCTGGTATTAATGCTTCTGGATTTGGATCAACTGTACTTCATTGTCTATTGACATAATACAGCTTTTATTTTTCATAATGCAGTATTATTTATTTTAATTAATTAGAAAGACCAGTGCTCCACATTCCAGTTTTCACTAGAGGACACTGCCTTTTTACAAGAACCTCTTCAGTAATGACACTTTGCCCGTTGCAATTTGTATGCCAGTGCTCATAAGTGGCTCAAACAGGATAGAGGTCACTAATTAGTACTAGGTGCTGCATAAGACAAGTTTACAATCTAACTTAATAAGTGAGTTTTGCAAATAATATGAGGAAATAAAATGATAAAAACACAAGTCTGCAGAAGAATACGGAGGATATGAAGAAAATAGAAGTCAGTTTGGTTGAGGAGCTCTATCTAATACAAGAAATCTATGGGCCAACCAGGGGCAAGGCACTCCTGGACTTGGTTCTGGCCAAAGGGGAAGATCTAGTGAGCAATTTGAGGACTGAAGGGAAACTGGGCGACAGTGACCATGAGATGCTCACTTTCTCCATCCATTAGAAGTCAGGGAAACTGGCCAGTAAAGTAGAAAGCTTTGATTTTAGAAATGCTGACTTCCACAAGCTTAGAGGATTGGTTGGCAAGGCCCTGCGGGACCATGGTCTGATGAGGAAGGGGGTACACAAAGAATGGTTGTTCCTCAAGGAAGTGATCCTAAAAGCTCAAAGAAAGCCCATTCCCTTTCATAAGAAAGACAACAAAAGAGCTGGGAGACCCCCTCGAATCAACAGGGAAGTCATGGACCTTCTGAAATTAAAATGAGAAGCCTACAAAGGATGGAAGTCAGAAATAACTACCAAAGAGGAGTACTTGCCAACAGCCTGCACCTGTAGGGAGCAGATCAGGACAGCAAAAGCACAAACCAAATACAGATTGGCAGCCAAAATCAAGGACAACAAAAATTCCTTCTTTAGCTATGTAGGAAGTCAGAGAAAAAATAAGGGAAGCATAGGGCCCCAGATGAATTAAATGGGATGGCTGATAACCAACACTCAGGACAAAACTGATCTCCTGAATGAGTACTTCACATTGGTATTCCACCAGTCCAAGGGTGTTAGCCTGCTTGACAGGATGTAGGATGATCATGGCAAGGGTGACCACCTCCCCATAGTTGGCATAGATCTTGTGGGGGAGCACCTACAAAGGCTAAATATCTAGGTCAGCAGGAAAAACTGAATTATATCCAAGGTTGCTAAAAACTGGCCGATGTCATCATACAACTGATGGCAAAATTATTTGAAGACTCCTGGCACTTGGGAGAGGTCCCAAAAGATTGGAAGAAGGCCAACGTGGTGCCTATCTTTAACAAAGGGAGAAAGGAGGACCCGGGAAATTACAGGCCAATCAGCTTGACCTCAATCCCTGGTAAAATCCTGGAAAAAGTTATCAAAGAATCCATTACAGACAGGCTAGAAAAGTCCAACATGGCTTCATTACAGGCAGATCATGCCAGACCAACCCCATTTCCTTCTATGATCAGGTTACTCACCAGCTGGATGGGGGAAATGAGGTTGATGTCATATACCTGGACTTCAGAAAGGCCTTTGACCTGGTCTTCCACCAAGTCCTCATGAAAAAATTGGAAAAATGCAGCCTCAACTACTTTACAGTCTGGTCACTAGGTAACTGGCTCTGTAGTAGGACCCAGAGAGTACTGATTGATGGAACTGAGTTATCATGGCAAAGGGTGACCAGTGACATCCCTCAGGTTTCAGTACTTGGGCCAGTGCTTTTCAACATGTTCTTCAACTATTTAGATTCAGGTATTAAAAGTGAACTAGCAAAGTTCGCCAATGAGATCAAGCTATAAGGAAGTGTGGTCACGCTCAAAGACAGGCTGGCAATACAAGCTGACCTGGACAGGCTCACGAGGAGGGTCGACCTCAACCAGATGTCATTTAATACAAAGAAATGTAAAGTGCTCCATCTGGGGAGAAATAATCCACAACACACTTACAGGCTCGGCTTGCTAGCACCACATCTGAACAAGACATAGGTGTTGTGATACACAACAAAATGAACACGAGCCACCAATGCAAAGCCACAGCTGGCAGAGCTAATCAAACACTGGCATACATCTACTGAGGTATCTCAAGCAAGGCTAAAGATATCATCCTCTCTACTCAGCCTTGGTGAGACCACAGCTGGAGTTCTGTGTCCAGTTCTGGGCACCACACTTCAGGAGTGGAGAAGCTTGAGAGAGTCCAAAGGAGGGCAGAGCCCCGCCATGTAGTGAGGGGCAGTGCGGAACAGAGGAATCGCCCCCCCGCCTGGCAGCACCCAGTGAGCACCAAGGCTTTTTTTTAAAGTACCGGGACCTGGGGTGGGTGGGGGCAGCCATG
>NW_017728993.1:4543335-4544040 GCF_001723915.1 Gavialis gangeticus
GGGGGCCTGGGAGTGTGGAGGGGGGTCGAGGGAGCTGGCAGGGGTCCCCCCATAGTCCTCTCCCCCCTCCCCCACCCCTAGTACTTACCAGCTCAGAGCCACTGGGGACTACCCAAATCATCAAAGCTCTCCGAATCTTTTCTGAAGATTCAGAGAGCTTTGAATCAATTCGGACCTTTTAATTGGCCCCCTGATTCAATTTGGATTCAGAGATTCGGCCACTGAATTGGGCCAAATCTCCTCCGAATCACATCACCACCCAAAGCTTTGCACAGTCCTACAGGGCAGCAGCCTGAGGTGCCACCTTTGGGGGAAGTGGGGATAAAAACAGCAGCCACTGCCACTAGCATTGTGGCAGCTAGTGCTGCTCCTTTTACAGCCACTGCCCTGGGCACAGAGCTGGTTTGCTACACCTCTGGTACTTCTACAATGCTGGAGTAGTTCTACTGACTGCAGTGGAGTTAAATTGGTGTTAAGCCAGTGAAAACTGGTGCTAAATATATCAGGGAATATAGGCTTTACTAACTGTGCAGAGTGTTAGTACAGGGGGTTTCAAGGTTTTTTAATAAGTGTATCCCTGGTGGCCCCTTTTTTTAACAAGTGTACCACCCCTGGGGGGGTGTGGCTAGATGTGGAGCAGGGGGCAATGGGGGGGGGACAGGGGCTGGGGTGAATGGGCCCTGGAAATGTATGTGCTGTGGTTGA
>NW_017728993.1:4544670-4545613 GCF_001723915.1 Gavialis gangeticus
TGGGGTGGGTCATGGGATGGTTGGAGCCCAGGTGGCTTGTCCAGGGGTGGGGGGAGGCTTCCGCCTCTACACGCACCTCAGTGGAGGTCTGGGGGTCATGTGCCCCCCGATCTGTGTGTGGGGTGGAGGCAGCTGCTGCTGCAGGCTGGACACTGCACCCTACTGCCACTGCCCCAAGAGCCACATGATGCCACGTGCCTGGTGCCACCGGATGGGCAGGAGACAGACACACACACACACACAGATGCAGACACAGACACAGACGCAGATGCAGACACGCCCCCCCCCACCTGGAAGGTAAGGGGGGCAGGGCAGAGGAGAGGGAAAGAGCTGGGGGTGCAGATGGAGACTCCCACAGTGCAGGAGGGAGTGGGGAAAGACAGGGCAGGGATGAATGGGGCCCAGGCCAGGCTGGGTTCTGAGACAGTGGCAGCCCAGCAGCTGCCATTGTGAGACTGTCAAGGGAGTGGCTAGGGGAAGGGTGGCTGCTGGAGCCCCGCTGCCCTGCAGGGAGAGCTAGCAGGCCTGGGGGCACACTAATCGGGCAGTAATTTAATTTACAACCACTTCCAGGCGCCTGAACTCACCATTGCCATCATAATCACCATTGCCCTCGCCACCACTGCTCCACTTTCACACAGCTGATTGCACATGCTGCTCTGCCAGCTGCTGATGTGCCTCACTCCAGGCAAATCACGCACCACCAGGGACGGGAACAAAACACACTCCTCCCCCCACCATTCAGACCCTCACAGCTCTGCTGCAAGGGAGTAATGGCCAATCTGGAGAATAAGCTGGGGTGGGAGGCGAGGATGCTGTAGCAGGAAGCCACCTTTGTTTCTCCCCAAAATCTCTGTGCTGTGACAATTTGATTAGGATGAGGAGACGCACCTTTACCCTATCTCTTTAGGTAACCTGAGCTGGCTACATTCCTGAGGGAGGG
>NW_017728993.1:4546547-4550035 GCF_001723915.1 Gavialis gangeticus
CCTGGAGCCTGGAAGGTGGTCAGGCACAGTGAGGTGGGTGGTTGAACGCAGGAGCGCCCCCTATTGGCCTGCCAGAGGCACCACAGTGTGCTCCGTGCTGCTGGCACCTGGTGCGTCCCTGCCTCAGGTAATAGGGCTAAGTATTCCATGCTGTGACACTACCCCTGGAATAGCGTGCATGGGAGGGGCTGGGCAAACACAGGGAGAGTTGCACTTTTTTCCTGATCAAGCCTCATCAGCGGCTGCACAAGATGACTTGGGCCACAGTATGGGAGTTTAGGAAGATGCCAGGGAAGATGCCACTGCCACACCCCAGGGCATGCTCCATCCCTGCCTGCCGGCCCGCCCCCATGGACCCCCTAAAACCTATCCAAGTACCCCCAGGGGTACACATACCCCCAGTTGACAATCCCTGTACTAGCATATCAAAATACTCTGCAGTAAGTTATTAGTGATCGGTTATTAGTAGTATTTTCTAAACTGGGTTTTTAGGGAGGGTAAGGTTTAAACAAATAAGAGACTAAATCTTAATGCTTAGATCTAGCCACGTTCTTTATTGTGTACTGCTTATTTTTAAGTGTTCCTGTGCCTTGCTTCCTTCTCAGTCTTTGTAGACTTAACAGTGAAAAAAAGAAGCCTGATGGTCAGATGCTTACCTCAGAGTGGTACAACACATTAATAAACTATATTCAACTGGTGGTGTTACATTATGGAGGTAAATATACATTGCATATTCTTTATATTTGTTTCCAAACTCTACTCCCCAATTATATTATTCAGGAAGTTTATGCTGCAGGAAGCAGTATAAAATATAGATTTCTGTTGACTGTATCCTTAAGGTATCTAAAATATTAGTTTTTACTTACAACTTGAGTAGACTGAAGGTCCCTTATTATAACCTAGAGTGAGGGGAAGTGGGTTGTTTATTTTTATTAAATGCAAAAAGACACAAAAAGGCAATAAAGATTTTTAAAAAATAATAACAATGGAAGTGTCTATTTACTTTCTGTAAAGTAACTACACTTTTTTTAAATCCTACAAATATTTAGAAGTGATTGCTGTTAAACAACTACTAGAAAGCAAGTCTGTAAATTATATATTTCATGAGGGCAATCTGTAGATTAAATTTTAAATCTTTCTCACCTTGCATGATTAGAGTTTACAGTCCTTACTGGTTTCAGGGGGACTCCTGCAGCAGTAGAGTATTACTCCACATGAGTAAAAGTCCAGCCCTCTAATTCTTATATGTTGTCTGTGCCTTTCCCACCCACCTTACTGATGCAAGTAATTCCAATTACATCCTTGCATAAGGAAAGCAAACAGGATGTGGGCTTTAAATAATAAAAATAAACCTTCATAAAACATGCACAAATCAAAGTGACATTGCCAGTAATAGCAGTTGTTTCACTTTTACTCACTGGAGCTGTATAGTCACAAAGTGTTCATGTTAATTTAAAGTAAGAGATGCACACGGAATAAAAAGGTGGAATAGTATCCCATGGGCTAAATACAGATGAGATGTAAATGGTACCACCATGCTAACTGCATGAACTTCAGCACAGTAGCATCAGCTTACACTAGGACTAGATACACTGAGATAGGAAATTCTGAAATAAAAAATGCTGTTTATTTTCCAAATTCTCATTAAATTCTATTTTTCAATGAAACACTGGTGTCAGAAACAAAGATCCTGGTTTCTGTAAACCATTTTCATTTACGTGGTCAGTTCTTTGGAACAAAACCTGTTGGTTTTAAAAAGTGAAAGTATTTGCCACACACCTGCATATTCATTGAAAAATATCTGGTGGGGCACAGATCACATCATGACATCACCAGAGCAGATGGCTGCCTGAAGCTAGACCTCATGGGAAAGAATCACAATCCACAAACATCACTGATTCCTCACCCCCTTAAGGCACCCCCAAAGGCATTTCCCCTGTTTGTAGAATGCATTCCCCATGTAAGGGGGACATTTTGTAAAACTACTTCCCAAAATAGTTTCTGATTCAGAAGAGCTCACAGAGGGTATATACAGATGCTCGGTGAGGTTAGAGGGAGGTTAAAATCATGTTAAAAATGGCCACCCGATCTTAGTTCGTCCAGGTGCAGACCTTACACTTAGATCTGGTCTCAGTGATCAGAAAACAATCAAAACCCATAACTGTACAAAAGTTCTATGCACACAAACCAGTTTAAAAACGGGAGAACCCAGTCCAAGATAGGCCTGGATTAATGTACACTCAAACTTAATCTAGATAGGTTAGACTGGTGCATTGAACTTCTGTACAGTTATTTGCACAGCCTCAGGGCTGGGAAAGACCAGCTGCTGGCTCCAGCCCTGGGGCTGCATTTTTCCTACTCAGCTCCTGGCACCAGGCATTTTTAGCACCCCCAGCCCCTGGCCCTCTCCCTCACAGACCAGACAGCTCCCCCACCCCCAACCCCCCATCCCACAAACTGATCCAGGTACTGCCAGGTTAATGGACCTGAGAAAGTCCTGGTGGTGGGAAAGGCAGGAAGGATAGGGTAGTAGGTTCACTGGAGGGTTGTAAAAATAGCCCCTGGTCCACCTTAAACCCTCTCATGTGTACCCCATGAGTCCCCCAATCCTGCCAAACCCTCCTGGACCCCAGTAACTCCTGGATGCCACTTTCCTGCCCCCACAATTGCTCCTGCAGAAGTCACCTGACTCCCCATTGCCTGCAATCACTCCTGCAGACCCTGTTTGTCCCCTGCCTCCCCATAGATCCCCTGATACCACCCAGGTTGCTTGACTCCCATCCCCCAACCCCCCTATCCCAACTTACCTGAGATCAGGTGGCCATTTTTAACATGATCCAACCTCCTCCTAACCCCCCACCACCAAATGTCTGCACTTAGCCTTTGAGACCAAGTTAGGTGGATCTAACTGTAAACCGTACAGAGGTGCAGGAAGTTTAGATTGGTCTAAAAACGTTTGCCCCGATCTAAGTTAACCCTGCCTTGGAGTAGTCTAACTCAGATTGGGTCCAGTGAGAGTGATCTAACTGAACTTCTATACAATCCCCAGAACAGCCCTGCTGGTCCCATCCCCAGGGCTTCACTTTTCCTACCTGCCTCCTGGCACCCCCAACCCCTCACTTCCCACAGGCATCTCCCACTATGGAGCAAAAAGCCTCCCCCCACCCCAAAGCCTGCCATATGCCCCATCCCGCAATCTGGTCTTGTTCACCAGTGCCAGGAACCAAGGAAGTAGGTTGGGGTGGGGGAACAGGTAAGCTCATCTTGTTGAGCGCATCTGAGCTCAATAACTTCCTGCCCATGGCAGGGGACCAAACTTGATGATCTTACAGGTCCCTTCCAGTTCTATGATTCTATGACTCCAACAGACAAGTTGTTCATGTAGCGATGTGGGGAGGGGAGCTAAAAATAGCCCCTGGTCTAGGGGGGAGCCCACCCATCCTCCAACCCCCCCTGCAAACCCCAATAGTCCCCCTGAACCCAAATCT
>NW_017728993.1:4555035-4560381 GCF_001723915.1 Gavialis gangeticus
AGCCCCTGTGGCTAGCCCCCCCGATCCCCCCTGCACACCCATGCTAGCCCCCTCAATCTCCCAGATCACCCTGGAACCTGCTTGCCTCCTGACACCCCCAAATCCTCCCTATCCTGACTTACCATAGATCAGGTGGCCATTTTTAACTCTATCTAACCTCCTCCTAATCTCTCTGAATGTCTGTATGTACCCAGGGTCTGAAGACTCAAAGGGGGCTGTTGCAGGGGGGAACAGAACAGGCAGAATAGAGAAGATGAAAGACAAAACAACCCCTTTGACCAGACAGTACTTTGGCGAGTTCATTTCAGGCAACAGATCTTGCGCACCACCAGATCTTTAAAATGGAGGTACAGTTTGATAAAATCAAGAGACGTGATATTACGTTTACTCTGTTTTTAGCAAGAGCAGCAGATTCTGAAAAAGGTTAGAGACTTCTGCTCAGCACTTCTTACTCCAAGTGAAACTTCCATCAAATTCAAGGAGTCTTCTTGTGACTTATAAACAAGAGTGATTTCCAAACAATTTATTACAGTTTTAGGCATGTCAGATATTTATGAAGTAAATACTTCATAAATACACAATGTGGAGGAGGTAGTGATAGGCTAATTGCACTGCCTTTAACAACTTATTACAAATGCAAAAACAATTAATTCTAAGGGCAGTTCAGATCAGTAATGTCCATAACAACACTAATACTGGCTGTTTCATGTTCCAAATTAAATAAATTGGTGTCCTCACTCTGCTTCCTGTTGAAAATATGCCCACATAAAAAATTCACTAGTACAACCAGCAACCTTGTTGGCCAGCTCAAGAGAGATGCCAGTGATGCAGAGTACAGGAAGGCTGAACAACCCTGTCACCGTGAAAGAAGTCCCTGCATTTTAGGGTTAGGACATACTCAAGGGACATGTGACATTCCGATGTAACATTTATTAGGACAAAGCTAATCTCTAAATTACCAGTAAGTTCTTTTCTTCTAAGCTACAATACCAGTAGTCCTCAGCCTTTTGGCCCTGCAGGCTGGCTGAGTGGTGCACAACTGGTCTGCAGCCCAGATCCCTCACAGAGTTGATGCACAGGGTTGGGCCCGGCACACCCAGATCAGGCCTGTGCGCTGAGGTCAGTTCCTGTGCCGCCTTAGTTCCACATACTTGATCTATTGAGCAAGGCTGTTATATCTGGCCCACCAGGCTCCTCATGGGCCTGGAAATTTGGCAGCAGGGAAACAGCAGTTAGCACTGCCATCACTTCCCTGCGCCAATTTTTTGGACTCATGGAGAGCCCTGCAGGCCAGATGGCAGAGTTCCACAGCCCAGATCTGGCCCATGGGCTGGGGGTTGAACACCCCTGTACTATACCAATTGTAAGAAATGCAAGGGTTATGGCAGGCTTTGGAGCTCTGCTGATTTTCTATAGCAAATTCATGTGAAACTGAATTAAAAAAAAGCAAAACACAGCCCACCCCCTGCTAACCCAATACCCCTGTTCCCTGGAGTCAAGTCACTTGCCTAACCATACACCCATTTTAGCCCTCTTCCACATCTCCTCTGAAGCATTATGAAAACAAAAACAGTCTCTACTTTGTGCCATGATATGCCTGGTTTCTGGTAGCCCAGTGCTCTAACCATGCTTTATATGGGTTTATCTATATGGGTGGGATTACTTTGCACTGAATTCTGCTCTCCACATTGAAATGACCTGCCGTTACACTGTGGCACAGCTGTCAAAGATACAACCTGCAGGCCAGATCTAGGTCACAGAGCCCTATTGTCTGGCCCATAGTGCTGCCTGTGGGTCTCTCACTGGGCCCGTGCACTTCAAGCAGCATGCACCAGTCCTGGCTCCATGTGCTGTATGTAGCACATGGAGCCCACATAGCGCATGCTGCCCATGGCATGCAGGGCTGATCCAGGGCAGGTGGTGCACATAGCACCTGTACCGAACTGATCCTGTGTGCTGGATTCATTGTGCAGTAAGTTAACATTCTTTTGGACACATCTGCAGTGCACAGTAGCCCATCCCATGCTACCTTCAATTCAGTCAAAAACCAATCTGTTCACCTGTGTGCTTTCTACTGCTCTGGGGCCCAGGTGAAAAATGTTACCTTCCTGGCTAAACACTGGTGCAGAGCCAGGGCCTGCACAACACGAGCCTCACGTACACCCTGGAACCCCGGGTCTCGTCACCATCTGAAGAAGGCAAAAGGTCAGGAAGCCTTTGAGACAAAACATCATAACAAGGATATATTTGAGACCACTGATAAAAAATATCAAGGCCAGAAATTGGCTACTGCAGAATATTAGATCAGAAGCAAAGCAAAGCAAAGGGCAAAACCTGGCCTCTAGCTGTAATCATCACATCACCTGTGCCTGCACAAGAAGCTGGACAGGTTTAGGTCACGAGACGCCATCAAGCCAGCAACAGTTTGTGGTGGATCCCACCGAGACAGTGAAGAACAGTAAGGACTTCAGAAGAATCAAGGACTCTGTCAAAGAATAGGTAGCTGAAAGCAGCACCTTTTCAATGCACAGGAGTCCAGCTGGACACCAGATAACTGACCAGGAGACCAGAGAAAAGACTTCCCCTCAGCACCAAAAGGAGAACATGCAGCTATTCAAGGAGTTCTTGTGGAACAAAACTGGCTCTTCTGTCTAGAAAGATATCTCCCTTCCTGCACTAACTTGAACAGCTGTACACTTTTCATGGGTGCTGAGGACACCAAGTGTCCCAGAATCTTCTGCTATTCCTCCCTCCCTTCAAGGAATGGGAGAGGGAGAGCTCCACCTCCCTAACTGCCTACCCAGAGAGCCTGAGGCCCTGCCCCTTGTCCCACCAATTAGCTTGGAGGGATTCTTCCATTACAGGAGCCCTCTCCTTGCTAGGAGAGAATAGTCCCTGCCCCATGCTCTCCTTTGGGTCAACCTGGAGGAATGCACAGCGTGGGAGACAGATGTACCCGTGGTAGGCACCCTTCTGGGCTCCTGGAGGGCTCCAGTCCTGGGTGCGTCTGTTCCCCACCCCGCGAACCCTTCTGAGTTAACCTGGAGAGTATATGGAGCAGGGACCACTCTCCCACAGTGAGAACCCTCCCTGAACTCTGGAAGAGGTCCCCCCATGGGAGAATAGGCCTCCCCCCATCTCAATAATCAGCTGATTGGCAGGATGGAGGGAGACAGGGGTTGGGGGGAAGAGGGCCTTCTTCCAGTGCTGGAACCTCCCTGGGGCTGTCTGCGGCAGCTGCAGTTTTTCAGCAATTACCAACTGCCTATTGACAGCCTGCTGCCTTTCTCTACCTGGGGAGAGGACAGGCTGTTAATCAATGTGCTTCCCTAAGGGTGGCCCAAGGAGCAGCCACTTAGTGTCCCCTGGCTCGAGAGCTCATCTGCATAGTTCTCCAGCCAGGGATCCTAAATCTGTTTATGTTCCAGCTCCCAAATTATTTTTCTAGTGCTAAGAATTTCATAAAAATTCAATACACCAGAGAGCAGTTGAATACTAGATGACTGACCAGGACTCTAGAGAAAAGCCTTTCTCTTGGCATAAAAGAGAATGCATTGAAATTCTTACTGCTAGAAATGAACTGTACGTAGCCAGAGCTGAGATGATGCCAAAGTGGACACCCTGCCTGGCATCTCTGTTCAAAATAAACCTTTCAGACTTGGTGGGGGAGAGGGAAAGGGACTCCCCTCCAGTATTTCAGTTCTCTGCTCTTTGCCAGCCCATCACTCATGCAGACACCTCCAAAACATGCCTCTGTTTTTCAGGGTTATTCTCCCTGTCCTCTTGTCACGGCAGACACTAATCTCTATCCCCCAATCTGCCTTCATGTAAAAAGCAGCCGCACCATTTAGAGCAACATGTTGCAGAAAATATTAAATATCCCCCTGTGTTGCAACCACCCACCCCTGGACCCTCCCTTTCTCTTTTCAGTCTCCCACTCCAAGCCTCCTGCTAGCCACATGCTCAAGCTGACAACCTCCCTTCCTTGCCTACAACACGCCAGATTAAAAAACCCAACTTATAAAGAAAAGTGTGCGAGTGCCCTGCAACCAGGAACAATGCTAATTACCAGATCTGTCTCACAGCTGGAACAATTACCTGTTTTGAGGATATAACTTCCATAGCGTGTTATGAGGCACATTGCTTTAAAAGCAGATTTCTCAGATCTGAAAATATACTTCAACTATCAAATTTTCCTGGATTAAACTACATTTAAAATAAGAAAACAAATAGGAACATAGGTATACCCTGCATAGGGAAAGCAGCACTCCCTGTAATTCTTTATTAAATATCTCCAGACTATTCATGAAATGTTTCATGGGCTACTCAGAAAATAATCCATTAAATATTAATGAAAGTGACACAAAGTATAAAGGGAAACTGGAATCACTCTCCACTAGTAGGAACACAGGACATCCCTGATTATGTACCCTGGTGAATGTCATTTTGGAGAATACACCTCATAGCATTTTGAATCTCTACCTCTCAAGTCTTGGAGAGGTTCTCTCTCTTACTGTTAGAAAAGTTGTACAACACTTGCAATGCAGTTGATACCATACAGGAATTGCTCAGGAGCCTGTAGCTAAATCATTAGACATTTCTGCCTACCCTTCAGCTTCCCAAATACCATATTCTACTGTCATCTTGCAGCTGTTAAGTTAAATAGAACTAGACCATGGAAATTATCTACAACTAAAAGCCTTCATCAGCTAAGGTAGAAGTTTAGCAAGATCTTCTGGAATGAGAAGATAAACTTAAACACCATTAACATCTACTGTGGTAGCCATTAGGGCTGTGCGAGGCTTCAGATCACGCTTCAGATCCGGGGCCACTTCGGAAGCTTTGGCATCAAAGCAGCATGCCCGGAGCGAAGCGCGGGCTCAGTTAAGATGTCCGAAGCAGTTCAGAGCTTCCGAAGCACTTTGGAAATGCTTTGGATGCTTCGGATGCTGAAAGTGAAAGTTAGAAGAGGGAGGTGGAGCAGGAGAGGCAGGGAGAGTGGAGGGGGGAAGGCTGACGTGTAGGTGGCCAGTGAGAAGGATTTCTCTCTGGCTGCCTTTCCAAGACAGCATCTGGGGGGAGGGACCTAGAAACAGCATAAAAGCCTCTGCTTGGAGGAGTGCTGTGCCTTTTCCTACCTTGTTCCCTCTCAGGAATTGCATGAGAAAGGAACCGTCAGACTCAGGTATTTCAGCTTGCTTGCTGTACTCAGTAGTTGAACTTGCCTGCTCCTTTTTGTTTCACAGTTTCATAGCTTCTAGGGTCGGAAGGGACCTGAGCAGATCATCGAGTTGACCCCCTGCCATGGCAGGAAAGAGTACTGGGGTCAAACGACCCCAGCAAGGT
>NW_017728993.1:4561038-4564523 GCF_001723915.1 Gavialis gangeticus
TTTTTTTTTGCAAACTTTGAAAAAAGAAAGCTGTGTTTTCCCTGCCAGCATGATCCATCACTGTGCAGGGATGCACACTGATTTTGCACACACACACACACACACACACACACAATATAAAGAAGAAAAATCAGATATTCATAGGAGAAGACAGACAGATAGCACACAATTTTTACATAACTCTTAACACTGAAGCAAAGAATCAAAGAAGAGTCCAGTGCATGCACGCAACAGAGGGAATAAAACACACAATACAAAATCATTGATACACACAGAGAGATCTTTTGCAGCACAGAAAAGATCAATATGAAGAGTGCTGGAAAGGCAGGTGCCAGGTCTTCTGGCAGAGGAGGCAGAAGAGGGAGAGGGGGGAGCTAGAGCTGCAGGCTCCCCCCGTCCCAAACACAGACAGGTTCTATTCCCGAGCAGCCATGACATCAGGCTGCCAGTGGAAGCCAGGCGGTGGGAGCAGTGTCTGCACCCAGCGTCCCTGCACCACCTCCTCTCAGCCCAGAAGTGGGCACCAGCAGTGGAATCACTGCCTCGTCCACCCCAAGTTCAATTCGCAGCGTGAGCCTCCCACTGCCAGAGGAGGAGCTGGAGCTGGAATCAGGGATGCTGAGCACACTGGCTCAGGCAATTCCAGAGACTGAGGGGGAATCAGAGTTAGTGCTCCACAACCCTCAAGTTTCCCTTAGACCGAGGTCTCCTCTGGAAAGCAGCACCTCGGAGGAGGCTGAGGTTGTGGAGGCAAGTGGCTCAGCTGAGGCAGCACCTCCTGCTGTTGAGCCTCAGCCTGCTGAGTGGGATAAGACAGGATCCTCAGCCTCAACCCAGAAGCAGGGGAGTAGTGTAGTGTGGGAGCATTTTGAGGTGGCAGATGATCCCAGGTCTGCCATCTGCCAGCACTGCTGAAGGCACATAAGCCGTGGCAAGGATGTGAGACACTTTTCCACCACAGCAGTGCTGCTGCATCTGAGAAGGCAGCACCCCCTTGCCCTTCTTCCTACTACTCAGTCTGGCACCAGTGCGAGTGTGCCAAAAGGGAAGCTCCCCTCTTGCTCCAAAGCCCCCTTCCCCACAAAGCAGAAGCAGGCCACCCTGGACCAGTGGAGGAAAGGTGGACAGAAAGGGGGGCATGTTCCCAAGGCAAGCGAGATCACCCAGAGCACTGGGGAGATGCTTGCTCTGAATAGCCAGCCCTTCTCCACAGATGAGTGGCCAGGGTTCAGGTGGTTTGTAGCACTTCTGGCCCCATT
Organism: Gavialis gangeticus; assembly: GCF_001723915.1. Classification (NCBI taxonomy): domain Eukaryota; kingdom Metazoa; phylum Chordata; order Crocodylia; family Gavialidae; genus Gavialis; species Gavialis gangeticus. The sequence continues at coordinate 4,562,298 of NW_017728993.1, forward strand.
TTACAAAGTGCCCACATGCACCACCTTTAGCAGGACAGTGGTGCCCTCCCTGTATGAGGCACGCAGGGAATACTTGAGGGAGGAGCTGCACAAGGCAGGGCCGCAGGTAGGCTTGCATTTCACCTCCGAAATCTGGAGCAGCCGAGGTGGCGATCATGCCTCCCTCTCCCCCACAGGGCACTGGTGCGATCAGTCAGGCCATCAATGGGCTCTACTGCAAGCTGAGGTGCTGCATGAGTCCCACACGGCAAGGGAGATCATGGGGGCCATGAACTGCATGGTGCAGGGGTGGCTCATTGGGTAGGCTGAGCTCACCCGTGGGTTCATGGTCACCAACAATGGGGCCAATATGGTGAAGGCTGTCTGTGATGCCAACTTTATTGGCATCCGCTGTGTGGCACACAGGCTGCACCTAATAGTAAGGGATGCCTTGGAGGGGGACAGGGCTGCCGGTGATGGTGCTGCCACCACTACTGCTACAAGCCAGCTGATTTTGAAATGCAAGAAGGTGGTGGACTACTTCCACAGCAGCGTCAAGGGGGGCAAGATGCTGTGGGAGAAACAGGCAGAGCTCAGCATCCCACAGCACAAAATCATGCAGGATGTGGAGACTCAGTGCAACTCCACCTACCTGATGCTCAAAAGGCTGGTGGCGCAACAGAAGGCCATCCATGAGATGGCCTTGCTTGGGGAGATTGGGATCAGCGGCCCCCTGAACAGAGATGAGTGGGGTAACATCTCCCAGAATTTAGTGGTCCTCAAGCCCTTCCTCGAGGCCACCGAGACCCTTAGTGCTGGGGATGCTCTCCTCAGCCAGGTGATCCCCCTAGCGAGAGAACTGGAGAACCAAATGGAGAAGTTCCAGAGGATCAATGTTCCTGGCTGGGGCAGGCTGTGCAAGCACTGGTGAGGTGGCTAAAGGAGGGCATCAGGAGATGCCTGGATCCCTTGCAGTCCAGTAGGGTCCACATGATGGCAGGCATGTGTGACCCAAGGGTGAAGGGGAGCATGTGCACTGGCAGCCCCAAAACCCTCCATCACTGGATACAGATGCTGGTCAACAAAGTCAGGGAAGCTGAAGTGCAGAGGTGAGGGGATGTGGAAGAGAGGGATCCACTTTCCTGTGCTAGCACTCCCAGCACCAGTGCCACCACCAGTCAGTCTCCTCCATGCCAGCCACTGGCAATGTGGGCCATGGGCATGGCTTCAATGCTAGGGTCCAAACGCACCAGACCCCAGCCTCAGGCAAGTAGCGCTGAGGTTTCAGTGGCTACCTGTCTTGCTGGGGATGTGGAGCCACTGGACTGTGACTCCTTGGCCTACTGGGCAAACCACAGCCAGATGTGGCAGGATCTGGCCACGGTTGCCCAGCAACACCTGTCCTGTCCTGTCCTGTCCACCAAGCAGTGTTCCAAGCGAGAGGGTGTCCAGCATTGCTGGGGATGTTGTGACACTCCACCACACCTGCTTGGATCCTGCTTGGGTGGAGAAGCTGGTGTTCCTAAAGGTGAACCTCCCGCTGCTGGGGTTCCCCAAGCTCCACCTGCAGATGGACTGAGTGTCACCCTCTTCACTCTGTCTGCACCAATTTCCTTTTCTGAGTTTTTTAAAAGCAGAGTAATGCCCCACTCTATGCTGGAGGGGGCACTAACTGCATCACCAGCCAGCAGGGGAAGAACATGTCCCTGGTGAGCTCATTCCCCTGCCAGGATGAACTTGGGGGTATGGGGTTGGGGGTATGGGGAAGAAGGAGGCCCCAGGTCCTGGGCATGACCACTAAAACTGCCCCCTGCCAGGGTAGGGAGGCCTGGTGGGACTGCTGGCGGCGCGGCAGCCCCATAAATGCCAGGACCAAAGATCCCCTGGTGAAAAGCGTGTAGGAGGCACCATAGCCTCCAGCTAACACGTGCATGCACAAAGTATTGGCTGGGGAACACCCAGACCTGTCACATCTGTGACAGGCCTGACGCTTGCCAGTTGCATTGCAGTTGTGAGGCTCCTGGTGCGCTCAGCTTAGCTGCCCAGGATGCCAGCTTTAGGGCTGAAAACCCCTTTTTCAGGCTGAGAAAGTACCTGCAGTTGGACTCAATATACACGGTGGAATTCTGGCACACTGCGAGAATTCCAAGGGTGTTCCGTGTCTCACCAGGCCCGCACAGGCCTACTGAGCAGCTCCTCTAAGCCCCACTCTTCTCTCTCCTCTCTCCCAGATGTGTTCCCTCGTGC
>NW_017728993.1:4569523-4569814 GCF_001723915.1 Gavialis gangeticus
AGAAGTTCCAGAGGATCAATGTTCCTGGCTGGGGCAGGCTGTGCAAGCACTGGTGAGGTGGCTAAAGGAGGGCATCAGGAGATGCCTGGATCCCTTGCAGTCCAGTAGGGTCCACATGATGGCAGGCATGTGTGACCCAAGGGTGAAGGGGAGCATGTGCACTGGCAGCCCCAAAACCCTCCATCACTGGATACAGATGCTGGTCAACAAAGTCAGGGAAGCTGAAGTGCAGAGGTGAGGGGATGTGGAAGAGAGGGATCCACTTTCCTGTGCTAGCACTCCCAGCACCAG
>NW_017728993.1:4570366-4586763 GCF_001723915.1 Gavialis gangeticus
GTCCAGGGGTGGGGGGAAACTTCTCTCCCCCTCCCCTCAGGAAAGCAGTGAGACTTAACTCCTCTTGCTGCCTCCTGATTGGTGGATGGGCTCCACCAATCAAAACATCAAGATTTCAAGCCTGGGACTTACTCTTTTATAAGTGTAGCAGGCTTGCCTTTTCGAGCTTGGGTTATCTAGATCCAGCCATGTAGCATAAGCACTGTACAAAAGAAGCTTGGACTGAAGCAGTGGACAACTGGTAAACACTACATGTAAGAACATAGGGCTTAATGCTGGCCTATGTTAACAGATGCCACTTTAAAGTCTTGCTGATAAACCTGTGCTTGATCTCATCCTCCACTACAAAAAGTAGTGGGGTTTTGCCATCAACTTCACTGAGAAGTCTTACGCTTACTATGTAAATTCCTAGTTACAAAGGTTGTTTCTCTGTTCAAAAAATGCCCAATACAATGAGGCCCTGGGCTTTAGCATTATAATCAGATGAATAATCTACTATTTTTAATGCATTAATATTTTTCATTTAGGCAGTCAGGATATAAGTATATATTTTAGAATGTAATCAACACACTGCTACTGAGAATTCTTGTATATACATGTTTAGACTTACAGAATGGGACATTACGCAAGTTAACAAAAATGTTAAATCTTAATCACCAGTCACTATTACATGCTCAAAATAAATCATAAGAATGTGAACTACTCCAAGATACACAGAAACACTATCCTGTATAATCATCAAGGAAAACCAACTGCATTAGATCAAAAAGCAAAGAGTCATGTTCCTGCTCACATTATTAGAGAGCTGAGTTTGCTCAATCATATCAAAAGAGTGCCTTCACCAGGCTTTTTGAAATGTGAAGCAAGAACATTTGTTACCCCATGCGAGGAGCAGAATGATATTCCCAGAAGTCAGTATATTCATCAACTAGAAGTAGCATTGTTTCATACCTCACATACAGAAAGGAATGTTTTATTTCTGGATGGAGTGGTCTGCCAACAGGGAGACCAATTTTATTAATCAGTATGTTGAATTGGTGCAATGTGCGTGATTAACGCGCTATAGTGAATTATATCCCTTAAACATCCAGTGGGAAGGACTGCACCTTTTGCTTTCTTCTGGTTGAATTACTGGAAGGCTGTTAATGCTACATTTGTTTGCAGCCGAGCTCTGAGGCAAGCAGCCCCTTGCTTGTTAACCCTTGAGGTGACAGAAGCTAAAGATGATTACTTTGAGAAGACACTGGTATGACGATAAAAGAATATTCACTTTCTAATTTAAGCAATTGCTGTTAGTTTGCTAAAAAGTTTCATTTTGAAAATGTTCAGGTCAGATTGTGTTACTTTAAATAGATAGTGGATGGCATCTAAGTTAAGTGGAATAAAATGCTACCCAATTCAGTTCATAATTAATTACAGCTGCTAAACGTAGAGGGGCAGATTATATTTCCTTTGCTTTTGTTTGATAGTTTCTTGTGCTCTGAACAATCCCACTAAATTCAATGAGACTATATATGGAGTTAAATCCTACTCACAGCCTGAGCAAAGGTATTTGCGTCTGATCTACATTATCTGGTTCCAGTGCTACCTCAAATAGTGTTGGTTACATTAAACAACTGGAGTCATGCCAGGCTGCATAAGGCCCATGGTTAAGATAAAAAGAACTTAAACACTGTAATTTATGTAATGAGTCTTAAAAAAAATTGCAGGGATGTTCCAAACACAGTTGAGCCTTCATAATTTGCTGAGTTTTTTCTTAAAGAGGCTTATGAAATAGTTATTAATAGAAATTAGATATAAAATATCATGAGTTTGATGCACAGAAAGTTCTCAGACGGCAGTGTATTTATTTGCTGAATATTCCCTCGAACAATATGGAAAAGTGTACAACAACAGCGACTATGATCTAACAGCAGCATGACATTTTTTAATTCCTAACTGCTGCATCTGGAGTCTCGCACCTTTTTAATAAATGACTTGAAATGATTTGCATTAATAATGACCCCATATAAGATGCTACTTCTGCTCTCCAACTGCTTGTGCCTACCTGGGCAAAGAATTCTCTAGTGAATGTAAAAGACCTTTGAATAAAGAACAGTAAAAGCAAAAAGAACTTGTATTTCTATAATGCTTTCCACATAATGTCCCAGGATCCTTCACAAAGCATTTAATTACATATTAGTGGTAGAGGAAATTATGCATGTTGCTATGTGCCAGCAACAGCCCACATATATCAATGAACATTGAACAAACTAACGAAGTATATGTGGGGTAATCTGCAGAAGTAACGGTCACAGCTCTTTACCTCAGGAAAAGATTGAATACATTTAGTCTCTGTGGCAAGATCTATGATATTTTCTAGGCAAACAGGTCTAAAAGAAAACTGTCCAACATGCTGTTTAATTGAGAAAAGTAAATGCATACCAGGCATCCATACTATGGTTTACATATTCTGACTTATGAGAAAAGTCCTCACTGCTGATCATGAGTGACTGGTGACACACCTTAGTCAGGGAGGGGCATGTGCCTCCACAATGACCAGTCAGCAACTGGAGGGTGTCCCCCCTGCAGCCGATTGCGCCAAGCGGGAAGTGGCTGCGGCACTCTTGGAAGTGGTCACAGTGCTCCCAGAAGTGGCTGCGGTGCTTCATTCGGTACTCCCACTCCCCAGCTGGTGCTCGCAGGGGGAGCACTGGCACTCCCACCTGCCCCCCCTGCCTGTCACCTAAGTGGGGAGTGTGGCCTGTCAGGGGGTGCACCAGTGCTCTCAGGGGGTGCACGTGCACCCCCGTGTACCCCCTACGCATCACCACTGCTGCTGATTTATGATCAATAACTATAAAGAACTGAAAAACAAGCAGGGCAACAAAGTAAAGCTCACTGTTCAAAAGCTCAATATCACTGTTCTGGCTCACAAAGCCAAGAAAAACTTGAACCTAGGTCCCTCACTTCCCAGGTGATTGTTCTGACCAATCTGGCCACTGACTGTTCTGGGGGAAGTGAAGTTCTGGGCTCCTTTTGGCCATGTACAGACATTTAGTTCCTTCTGGGAGAATTGCTGCTCTCCCAGGAGAAACCATGACTGTACAGGTGTTTAGTCTTTTTCTCCCAGAGCAAAAATGAGCACTCCAAGAGAAAAATAACCTGGGAACAAGCAGGACTAAATCACTTCCAGGATAGTTTCTCCTCAGAAAGAAAGCATCCGTGCACATTCTTTGACTCCATCATACTTTTGAAAAGTTGGTTCTAACAAAGGTATATTGGAACTGGAAAGTTCCAGAAAAAAGCTTGAGTTGCAACAAACTGGAAAACTGTATAAATTCTCTATCAGATCTCAGTAACATCCAACAACCCAACATTTCAAGGGAGAAGAGAGGTGCAATTTGAAATAATCAGACAAAATGCAATTTATAACCCTCAGTATTCCCAGCGTGAAACATTCAAAATTGATCTCACACACACACAGACACACACAAAATAACATGAAATTTTTATTTTGTTCTACTGAGGAGTACAGTAATCCTATGCTGAGTTCTGTGGTTTCCTGGCTAGCTTGCTACTGATACCCAAGCTATTTAGATTACAGCTAACTCACAAATACCTCAACCTATAGGATGCTTTTACCCTGGCAGTCTTTCAATGTGATTTTTAGGCTCCAAAGTTCCTAACTCTTCAAAACAGGATTTTGCTCCAAAGTTACTGAGCCACTGTTGAGAAAATGTTGCTCATAAGTAAGGTCAAGATGGAATACCTATCATTTTGAAGGACTCAGTCCTGAAAAGTACAGAGAACTGTGGCCACGATTTGGCAAAGTACTTTAGCATCATGTCAAACAAGGTGTTCAAGTAAATGGAACAATCGAAATGCTTGAAGTTAAGCATGCAGCTGAACTCTGTTGGATCACTGGCATATTGCTTAGCATTTTGCAAGAGTGAACCCTTTTACAGCATGTTAAGTTATATTCCACTTTCTTTCTCAAAGAGTCCTAGAGTAGAAGTCATTTTTCTATGACTAAACTTCTTTGTGCACTAAGCATTGCATTTTCAATAAAAATTGATGCTAACTCCTACACTGCTACTTAACATGCTGAATACAATGGTTAAAGGTCTTTTTTTAACTTTCTTTGTTTTAAGAGAACTTCATTTTCAGTGAAAGGTGGAAAACTGGAGGAAAAGAAGGTAAGAGGCTAAACACTGGGATAAAAGAAAAGAGGTGAAAACTACCAATACTAGGGCTCCAAACAGTTGTTAATTTGACTGAAAAAAAAGTTCTGGGACACAGCACTTTGGTCACTGATGTTTACTTGAAGAGAGAGGGAAGAGAGCTCTCACCCTATTTATCAGCTTTAACTTCCCAATGCATCATAAACCAGATTCGGATCACTAATATAAACTGAGCTATTTCCAATTCAACCTGAAGCAAGAACAGAACCTCAGACTTAGTTGCAGAATTATCACAGAAATGATCCTAAGCGTGCCGTCTCTACAGCATTCTGCAAATGCTCATACTGATTTTGAGTCTAACTGGGTGCACCCAAAAGAGACCTTTACTGTGCAGTGGACTAATTAGTTGTGCAGTAAATATCTCAGCACCTAAACGTGCACCCCTATGTAACAGAGAGCCCCAGATTTATGTTATGATATGTTGTAGAACAGGGGCTTATGTTTACATTGCAATTAATCTGGTGGTTTGGGTTGGGACTGTAGGCGAGACTTATGGCAGTCCCATTAGTGCCCAAGGGGCATATTACCGCCTTGAGCCCTGCCAGGAGCAGGCTGAAGGCTCCAGTGAATACTGAGCCCAGAGTAAGCATAGTGCAAGGCACAGAGACAGAGGCCTGGTACCAGAGAAGGGCGCAGCGAGACAAGGACCTGGCAGACAGGGGCCAGGGACCTGGTGACAAAGGGGCAGACATGAGCTAGAACCTCAAAGCCAGATCTGACACAGGGGCTAGGCTTGAAGGCCTAGCCAGATTACAAGGGTGAAGGTTGAGGAAGCTGAAACTCCAGCTATGATAACAGCAACACCTGTGAGGCATTGGGCATGGTGTAGGAAAGGCTTTGGAGCCATGCAATTAGCACTTGAGGTGCCTTCTGGTGGCTCAGTTACTGAGTGAGGCCCAGTGAGGAGTCTGAGGGCTAGTGGGGACCACTAGGATGCCATGGACCCTAGCAGGGGTTCAGTAAACTGGGGCCACACAAAGTTCTGTGGGCAGTCTCCTTATCTATCATTATTTCCATCAAGGCATGGCAGGAAAGATGGGATGGCACCCTAGGGGCAGAGCAGTCATGATCATGAAGCCACCGGGGAGTGACACTGCCACCCCTGGGACCCAAATATTGTTATACCCTATTAGGCTTGAGTAAACTAATTTAAATACAAGTACTATCCTGCTGCTGAGTAAAAATCTCCGCAGCAGTGCATGTGTAGATGGTACCGCAGCTGGCTGGGGCATAAGGGTGCTTCAGTGGGGAGGCTGCCTGGTGGACAGCCCCATGCTAAAGCTCCCTTGTGCCCCAGCCAGCCTCACTGCAGCACACAGCCCGGGGGAACAGCCCCAGGCTGCCAGGCTGATCCTGTGGGCCCCCTACCAGCTGGGACTGCTCTGACCCAGCTCAACATGCTGCAGTCCTGGGCACACATTCAAATGGCAATAAACTCCAGAGTTTACTGCTCCTTGGCACACGTTCAAATGGTGCACCCAGAAATAATAAACTCCAGAGTATCGCTTTGCATTAACTGCAAGCACCCATTGAGTACTTACTTTTACCAACGTTAGGGTGAATTCTACTGGCAGAGTAAAAGGTAGGAGAGATCAGAATCAGATTTTTTTTGCTTGCCATGGAAGTAAGATTTCTTTTTACTGAAAGAATACTTTTTCTGTGACCATTTAAACAAATTAAGGAAAATCCCTATTTTTGCTCTGAAATTAGACTTACTGTACATAAGGTACAATACTTACTGTACAATAACTCTTTAGGTAGGGTGACCGTATGTCCCAGAATGGCTGGGGCAGTTCTGAATTTTGAAGGCTGTTGCAGCATCCCAGCCATTTGAGAAAATTGAAGCAAAAGTTTCAGATTGGCTGGAACCCTCCTGCACATGTGGCTGCCTCTGGGCACGTGCAGATTCATGCTAATCTGGGACTTTTGCTTCAATTTGCTCCAGGGAGCCCAACCACTGGGCTGCTCTCTGGTCTGGACCTGACTGAGTTATGAATGGAGTTGCTTACGCAGTACAGTCAGAGGATGGGTGTGCACAGGGAGCTGCAGGGTCAGGGGCGTGTGCATGCATGCATGTGCGCGTGCATGTGTGCATAGGTACTGTGCTTGGGGAGTCATGGAGTTGGGACTGTGTGCATGCATGTACACATGCACATGCTGGTGCCCCCTGCCCCAGATTTCCTTACCTCATTCTGGATTTCCCCTCAAACTATTATGGTCACTTTTTCTTTGTGAATGCACATAGACTGCCTAAGCAAACCAGGACAGCTTCTCTCTCAGTGAACAGGGCTAAGTTAACTTTTAGTTTAGCTTCCACTTATGACAGGGTAAGACTAGTTACCCTGGAGCAACTGAAACATGGTATGCCTTTTAACTTGCAGCAATCTGTTTGTCCTCCACCAGTGACATACCACACCAGAGAAACTTGACTTTCCTAACGTTTTTCAGTTTCTACTTCATTTTCTGTGAAATACTGTCAACATTATTGTTTTCTAATTGAAATGGCTATTCAAAGTTATTGAAACTACTGACTTCCTATTAAAGCTTAGTAGAAGATTGACAGTTTTACTAAACTTTGATAAAAATGGTTCTGTTTGAACTTCATGAAATGAAAATGTCAACATTTCTTTATTTTTTTATTTCACCCACCCCTAGCCTATCTGTAGAGAACAGCTTGGTATTCTATATTCATTACAATCAAGTCTGTTTTTCACTGCCACAGGGGCATTCCAGTGTGCAATGCCAACCATGCTTCACATCTAGTTAAGTTCAATAAAATCTCATGAGATACCGGACAACTGAAAACCCTAATATCTTGGCATGTATATGTTGTTTTACGAAATATTTTGATCAAATTCTTGCATATTGAGTCAGATGTGAAGAGTGTTATTTAAGCCTCCTTTCATAACAATTATATAATATGGTCCTGATTCTAATCTCACAAATGTTATAGGTCTGTAACTGCACTGAATCTTTATAGAGTTGCTTCTGATTTACATCAGTATAAACACGGACAAAATCCGAGTGACCATATTTAACCTGCTATGTCAGTTAGGCTGTCAGGATTAAGACTTCAAGATGTGCCATTGGAAGGATTAGTCAACATGTTCTCACTACGTGCTCTGACCAGTTCAGAGTAGACTCCCACATGCCTTAGCAAATTGAAGGCTAGAAGTTGTTTAAGCCAGAAATCTCTCACATAAGCACTCATACATTCCTGCCATAGACACTTTTAAAGGGTAAAAAACTTGCCTGAAGAAACTCCATGTTTCAGCACAGGCAAATCCCAAATCATCATCGTCTTGGTGGGTAAGAGTTATCACCAGTGTACAAAGACCAGTCCTTGTACCTTTCTTAATTAATGGCATCTGTTCACCGGCAAGTGATGGTGGACATTGCAGCTATTCTAGTGACTGGTGGTGCATTTTCTCTGGCTGTAGAGACCAATGTTAGACTTGCAGGTCCTGCCACAGTAGTCACAGGTATACATAATATTAAGGCCATTGAACTGACAGGCTGTTTTCTTTGGTCATATTTCTGTTGTAATTCCAGTAACCGTTACTCATCACAATGTTAGACTTCATGATTGAGAAGGGAGCGCCATTTTGTCCTGTCTCCTACTAAGGCCTCCCAAAGGTTTGGGTTGATTCCAAAAGCTTTCATGTCCTGCTCACAGATGTCTTTGAAGAGTAATTCTGGGGCTTTGAGCCCTACTCTCTCTCCCCACCTGCAGTTTGCCCATACAGGATGTCCTTCAGGGTGGTCCTTCAGGCACCTAGTGGTGCCTAGGCTGACTTGCCCATCTTCCATCCTGAAGAGATGGCCAAGTCAGCCTAGGCACCACTGTTTGAGTAGTGCAGTGATGGTTGGCACGTTAGCTTTGGGGAGGACCTCCGTGTTGATGATTCTGTCTTGCCGACTGATGTCAAGGATGGAAGCTGTTCAGCTTCTCTTCTTAATATGCATATGGTAACCATATCTTACTGCTATACAGAAGGACACTGAGGATGCAGGCTTTGTACATAAGAAGCTGTTTTGATTGTGAGTTTTGTATTGTTTCAGATTTGTTTGAAGAGCTTACTGAAAACAGCCTTTCCAATGCACACGCTTCGCTCTTCATCCAGTGATAGGTTGTTGTTCAATAGGCACATCTACACATGCATTTACTCCAGCTTAGATTTACTGTGAAGTAAAATATTGCAGAGTAAGGGTTTTGGGGTAAGCGTTTACACATGCAGAGACTGGGGGAAAGATTTGCTTCCAGTTCCCCGCAGCTCTGAAATGTGCCCCTGCAGCCACCAGGGGGGAGCTCCAGGTCACACTGGAAGTTGATGAAGATGTGGTAGCAGGTTAGCCTTCCTGCACTTGAGAACCTCAGCAGGGATCCCATTCTCCCCTGGTGCTTTTCCATTTGCTAGAGCCTATGGCCTTGCTAAGTTCTTTGGCTGCAGGTTCATTGTCCAGCTGTGTCAGTACACTCAGAGTTGGAAGCTGATCCAGTCTATTTCATAGGAGTAAAACTCTAATGTTCAAGCCACTGTGACATCGGCTTGTTCTTATCAGTGACTTTTACTTTGCCATCTTGAGACTTGAGGGGGTGACTTTTTAGTGACACTTGGACCAAGGGCTTTCTTTAGGCTGTTGCACATAACTCGCAGGTTTCCTGTGTCTGAGGCAAACTGCATCTCAGCAAAGATCAGTCCAGTACTGGTTTGTGCAGCGTCTGGCTGTTTTCTGTACCATTGCCCTGGCATGCTTCAACTTAGCCTTGGACCTTTCTGGTGGATTCTGATGGTGTTGCAGGTACCCTGTATTCTTGGCCTCAACAAGTGGTAGCATCTCTTCCAAGAGTGCCTTAAACCAATCTTTATTTCACAATTTCCTCAAATACTTCCATGGCTGTTACCTGTTACCATTAAGATGACTACTCTTAATTCACTCCAAGTTCCCTCAGCACTTGCTGTTGATGCTTTCATAGACATAGCTAGCTCAAAGGCCCTTTGAAAGTCACGGCACTTGCTTTGGACTTTTGTGCTGCGTATGTTAATTCTTGCCTGACTCTTGTGCTTGGCCCTATGTAGCTTCTTTGGTATCACTTTGACTTTGCTAACAATAAAGGAGTGGTCTATGTTACAATCTGCACTGTGATAAGTGTGGGTGCATAGCACACTGGTCAGATCTTTCCTCCTGGTGATCACTAGGTCAAATTAATACCAGGGGCCAGATCCTGGTGTTAGCGCTATCTGGTGGACAATGGTGCCAAGGGATCGTTAAAACACAATTAACCCTTAAAATGGAACATGAAATATGAACATAGACAACTCAGTGGCCTAAAATCAAAGTCTAACTTTATTAGTACAACAAATATTACCTTAGCAGTTTCTATCTTCAGAGACTGAAAAATATTCAGTATGATAATCTCACGCAACAATTCAGACGGTACGCTGCCCTGCAGAAATGATGTCCTATTATTTCCTGGACACAGTGCATGGTGTCAGTGGATAATCTTTATGGCTGTCACAGGAAGATGTTTTCCTGAATTCATAAATGACACACACTTAACTTTCCTGCTGCCCCCTTTTATGCTTTTCTTTAATTTCACTCCTCTGATGACTCTTTGCTTTCAGATTGGTTTTCCTGAAGTCAGCATACTGTCCATATTTTATCCTGTCAGCATATTTCTTTGTTCAACAGATCCATCACATGAACAACTTTTAATCTGGTCTTTTTCTAGTGTCCCAATCTGGGCATTTTCCATTGGTCTCCTCTTATCACCTTTCATTAACATCCAATCATTTCCACCTTCTGATTCAGCCAGTTAGTGCCAAGTTCAGTTAATTTGAGCTGGTAACAATACTATTACTATGTTATGTTAGAAAAACTTTTCAGTGATAGAAAAGGAAAGAAATATCATGTGAGCAAAACTCAAGTCCATTAGCTGCTTGCAAGAGGCAAGGCCAGCTAATATTGCAGACACCAGCAAAATGAAAAGTTCAAAACATAAGCAATGGTAAAACAAGGCTGAATATATTTTTTTAAAAAGTTCAAACACACTGTACTTCACCACTCTGTAACAGATGCAACTTTAAAGCATAAAATATGACAAGCTATCCTAACAGTGGGTGTCTTCATGATACTTTTTGATGCTCTTTGCACGCAAAGTAGGTGTTAGTGGTTTAAGGTGCACAGTTCAAGATGTTGCCTGGTACTTCATTTGCTGACTGTTTTTTTTTTTACTTTTGGTCTAGCCCCACACACCAATTGAGTTGAGCAAGTAGCAAATGTGGAGCGTACTCTCCATTCAGTTTTAGCTACAATGGCCCGGGCAGTTGATATGGAGACACTTTGAGTAAAGTTGCCCATATATCAATGTCCCCTTCAGGTGATTCCAAAGAAAAGGCAAATGCCTTTTTGGAGCCAGCTTGGCTGCAGAAACTGTCAGTACAAAGATCTTCAATCCATCCATTTTCTGGGGCTCCACTCCTAGACTGGTTGCTAACCAAGGCTGGAGAGCCCAGTCTGCCCTGCCACAGCATCCACCTTTTAGTGGCATTTCATTCACCAGGGTAAGAACTAGTACTCACTTCTAAGTTGCTCCTCTGCCCAAAGCTGTTGGCACCATAGGAAGTTGCTAGGTTTTTCCTGCTGTCCAGCTCTCAGCATTGACAGCTGCAAGTAGTACCATCTACTATCATAACAGTAGCAGACTTGGCCTAGTCTGACCCAACTTAAATTGAAAAGTGTACAAGGACTGGCCTCCTAACCAGATATAATAAGGATCGCTAAAGGGCTTTGAATGTAAAGTAATCCATTGCTTCCGGTTAGAAGGGCAAGTTCATTAGCTGTGTTACCACTGGTTAACAAGTCAGCACTGAGATTTATACTCTAAGGAAGAAGGCTAGGCAAAAGCCCCAACATGAACTGTCTGCGCAAGGGAATTTTAACCTTCTTGGGCAGAGGGTCCGTTTGAAGACTTTCTGGACACACTTGCCTAGTATTTGCATTATACTGAAGAGAGAAAGAGATGATTTGACCTTATTTCTCCATGTTCTTTTTAAGTCAGTAAGGCAGACTGAACTCATCTGCTAAGGGCTTCTAATCAAATAAACTGGTCAGATGTTGTGACTAGAATTCAAACCACTGATTATGATTCTATGGTATACTAATGCATCTTTTATGTAAAATCCAGCTGGAAATACTTATGAGCTCTTATACCAGATGAAAAGATGTTTGTCATGCTCACATTTTAAATTTTTCATCTGTGGAATGGCTTGAATCTCCATGACAGTCACGTGAATGGATAATAAACCAATTTGTTTGTTTGTTTGTTTTATTTTCAATCAGAAGATAAAACACACAGGTTAATAAATCAAGGAGAAACGTTTTTGTATTTAATGCACGCATGGAGATCAGGAAATGCGAGTCCTAGTCATTAGGAACACAGACTCCCTGTGGACCTTGAACAAGTCATATCACCTGTTGAGCTCAGTTTTGATTAAGGGGTAGTGAGAATGGAATAAAAATGATTGGCGAGACAATTCCAGTCTCAAATCCTAATTTATTGAACACTTAAGCAATACCAGTATTTAAGCAAATCCTCAAATAGTATATCAAGACATTAAGCAACCGTCAAATAGTGTATAGAAATATTCTTACATGGCCTTCCAGACAATGCACAACGACTCAGCTAGCCAGGTGTTGTCATAACACCAGAGGTCACAGTTCCTACAGGTATAGTCTCTTCTTGCTCAGTGACAGCTTCCTAAACTTTTTTTTTCCCCCTTAGGCTTTTGTTCTTTTTTTTTTTTTTTTTTTTATACAGCCCTCTTCTATATGCCCCATGTATGGTCATGGGAGAGATTCTCACTAGTTACTTGTTTAATGTGGCTATTTTCACATATGTCACCTACATCCTGGTTTGTTTGGGGGGTTTACTAGGATTATTTTTTTAATTTACTTCTTACCCATGGAGCCATCCTTGGGCTTGGTTGATTTCCTATTCTGTGCTGCTTCTACTTTCCACAGCTGTCTACATTTTTTTTGCCTACCACAGTAGTTTACATTGTCTATGAGTTTGTCTCACTTTCAGCTAATTATGTCCATTTGACACAATAACATCAGTTATGTCAAGGCAACTTACAGGCCTATACACCTCCTTGGGCAAGTCAGACCTTGCTTTCTGTAAAATGGGGATGAAAGTATTATCAATTTGCGAGGTTGTCAGATATGACAGTGAGCATCGCAAACACCTAATAAGGTTTCTATAACAGTGTTTCATTAGAAAAAACATGGAATGTGCCAAGACCAATAAACTCTTCATGTGAAAAAATCTTAAACTGTTGCTTCAGAACTAAATACTGCAAGACCCAATGTTTATATAAACTCCAGAGCAATTTTTAGATCTGAGCAAATAGTAAAAGAAATCAAATCATTCAAATTTGAAAGTAAATTGTGACTCAGTTGTGTTTGTCAATTTTATGCAACATTTTGATTAATATTCAAGCCTTCTATCTTTATTGGCACAGATATATTTGCAAGGTTAATGTAACTGAACAAAAACACATTTCAAACTGTATCATTGTAATACAGACTGTGCTAGTTACTCACAAAAGCCATTTCATCAAAAGATTTAACTGAAATAAAAAACACCCCTATATAGATACAATACCTGTTAAGTTAGGTAGCTAGCTACCGATTGCCAGCTCCTTGAAGGATCTTATTTTTTTAAGCATTTGGGAAGCATTAATCACAAAGGATTCTGTCATACATAAATAGTAAGTACTAAATAATATGAACAGCACAGACTGTAAACTACATTTTTATTGCAAGGCCTATGAGAAATGCTCTAATTATCCTGGCTGCTAGGACTTTGGTCTCCCTCTATCCAAATGTTTAGGTTTCACACATCACTTTGGTATCTGAGCACTATCCCCTTTTGCAGTCTGACAGAGTAATCAAATTCAGTGCGCCAGAAAAACTGTTTAGCTCACTACCTCTGTTTGGTTCTCTTAGATTATAAGCTTTGCTTGTGCATATAACATTTAGCACACAGGCTATGGGGGCTATATTAGAATAAAAATAAATACCAAAAAAGCTGTTGATCCTGCTTTTGTGGTCCAAGATAACCAGCGTCTTAATCTAAACAATCAACATACTGGTGGGTTTTATGAAGCTTTTATCACAGCAGGATGAATTTTTCTTGTCAAAATTGGCACCAATTATGCTAATTAAATTTGAAGAGTTCATTAGCTAAATGGTAATTGCAGTAACATGCATTAAAGACATGATGATATACAAAACTAATTTTCAAGAAAATATCACTTCCCCTTTCAAATAACCTTCAAAAAAGATGTGTCATGATTAATGAAGGAAAACAAGATTTCAGAAATATTATTTTTTTTTATGTACCTTTAATGTATTCAATGTTGGTTTTCTTCTCATTTGTATTTGTAATATTACACTTTTTTGACTTATAGGTTCTGGTGTTTCTCTCTTGAAAACTGTTCTCTGTAATGTAGTTGTCGTACTCAATCATTTTGAACAGACTGATTTGGGTACACAATAAAGACTATTCACCAGCATTTGCCAATGGATGCCACATGGCTACTAACATTATTGTCCGTTCTTAATGGGGGAGGAACATACTGCATGGTCACCATCAGCAAAAGCTAATTTTTTACTTTACTCATTATCTCCTCCCATGAGAAGTCAATCTATAATGCCTGGATGTCTGCTACTGCTCAGCAGAAGAGTGTAACCATATCTAATAATACAATACATTTTCTTTCCCAGCTGCTTCACAGTGATAATGGGTAATCACCAAACATGTATTTCTATGCTGCCTACAGAAAGAGACTAAGATAATGATATCTACTGGTCCATATTGACAATAACAAATGACAAAACAGGAACTCCGGAAATATTTGAGAGAAGTTCATTATCTTTTCTTTCAGGGAAAAAGTACATGTATGAAATTATTGTTCATGGAAGGAGATGGGACCTCCCAAGCGCAGAGTGTGGACAAATTATTTTAAAAGAAATACTTCCTTTCAGCTTGTGCCCATTTTGTTAGTCTTCCACAACTATTCTAACAAATAAGTTCACTGACAGAAATCTTGGCTTCGCACAATGTTACAGTAATCGCAGAATGAAATCCTGAGTGCAAAAGATTACTATCTGAGTGTAACGGGGCATGCATCACAGCGCCTGTTACAACTAGGAGAGTTACCTGATACTCAGGGAGGGGAGAGGCGGGGGTATTAAGTAGGGCTGTGCGAAACTTCAGGTGCTGATTCGATTCAGAGGAGATTTGGCCCGACTCAGTGGCCAAATCTCTGAATCCAAATCTAATCAGGAGACCAATAAAAAGGTCCAAACTGATTCAAAGCTCTCTGAATCACTCCGGAGAGCTGCGGAGATTCGGGCAGTCCCCACTCGCTGCTGCAGGGAGCTGGACCCAGACTCTGTGCTAGTAAGTAGGGGGTGGGGGTGGGGGGCTGGAGAAGGGAAAAGGGGACCATGGGGGGGACCCCCACCAGGCCATTCCCCTGCCTGCTCCCCCAGCCCCCCAGAGTGCCCCTCCCACCTGCTCTCCCAGCCCCACCCCATGGCTGCCCCACGTAGCCTCAGATCCCAGGTCTTAAAAAAAGCCCCCACTCACCAGCTGCTTCCAGGCAGGGGGGCTCGCAGATGGCCTCGCAGATGGCATCCAGATGACAATGCTCCCGGCTTACAGCCGGACCAAGCTTAGCCCTCACTGTCAAGCCACAGACACATGCACATTCATACCGCCCTCCTCTCACTAGGGCCTCGCACACTCCACTCCCTCTCACAGGGACTTTCATGCATTGACAACTTATACTGCCTTGCTCCCTCTTGGAGCAGACCCATTAGGCCATAGGCTTTAGCTAGCTCATACCTTGGGTGGCAGACGTACTGTCTTTTGGGTCTCTCCCGTGACCCTCACTGGAGTAGTGGCCAGCCAATTACCCGACTGGGTCTAAGCTTGCCCTGGCTCCTTCTGGGACAACTCTATATACTCAAACATACTGGGCTGCCTACCCTTTGATTTTTCCCCGGCACTGGGGTCCCTCCTCTCTGCCTCCTTTCTAGGGCTACCCCTCACTGGGGCATTCTTAACCTGTACCATGACTGGTGCCCTGGGGTCTCACAGGGACTCTCACTCTCCCCCAGAGCAGCAAGTCATTGTGCTCAACTATAGGTCTTACTTTCATCCCATACTCGGCCTCCCAGCGGTGGAGGACTTACTGGGGTCAGGACTCACCCCTATCTCTCAGACTGAGCCCCCTTACTCAGCCTCTGGCCCAAACTGCAGCCTCAGGTGTTCAAAGACATACCTTGGCCCCCATTCACTGGGGCTGCCCCCATTGCTAGGGCTTCACATTTCTGCCCCCGTCACTGGGGCCATTGGGCTTCCCTCCACAGTGGGCTCAGGTGGCCATAGCCATGCCTGGCCCCAACTACCTCTCCTCGGGGTCTTGCAACCCACAGGGCTCAGGCGGCCGCATCCATGCCTGGCCCCAACTACCTCTCCTCGGGGTCTTGCAACCCACAGGGCTCAGGCGGCCGCATCCATGCCTGGCCCCAACTACCTCTCCTCGGGGTCTTGCAACCCACAGGGCTCAGGCGGCCGCATCCATGCCTGGCCCCAACTACCTCTCCTCGGGGTCTTGCAACCCACAGGGCTCAGGCGGCCGCATCCATGCCTGGCCCCAACTACCTCTCCTCGGGGTCTTGCAACCCACAGGGCTCAGGCGGCCGCATCCATGCCTGGCCCCAACTACCTCTGATGTTACGTAACCCACCCGAAGGTGAGGGCTGGGGTTAAGGCACCCCTACTCACCTTTCACTGGGGTGGTAACTGGCCTGGCATTTCCTGGGGACTCCTGTGCCACTGTGGGCCCCACTAGGCCACCCAGTCCTGGCAGGGTGCAGTTTTAGGTCATGCCCAGGGCCAAGAGCCTCCAAACCATCCCCTACAGCTCCTGCCCTTGCCTCCAGGATGTTGCATGGAGCCTTGCAGCCAGCTGATGCTACTGCCTGGCCTGCCAGCAGCAAACTGCTCTCTTTATGTAGGCGGCCAGAGGTCTAAAATGGCCACCACAATCAAGCACCTCCTGGCTGCTTGGCTCCACTCTTAAAGTGGCAGGCACC
>NW_017728993.1:4591763-4604730 GCF_001723915.1 Gavialis gangeticus
AGGTCATGCCCAGGGCCAAGAGCCTCCAAACCATCCCCTACAGCTCCTGCCCTTGCCTCCAGGATGTTGCATGGAGCCTTGCAGCCAGCTGATGCTACTGCCTGGCCTGCCAGCAGCAAACTGCTCTCTTTATGTAGGCGGCCAGAGGTCTAAAATGGCCACCACAATCAAGCACCTCCTGGCTGCTTGGCTCCACTCTTAAAGTGGCAGGCACCAGTGCCCTGCCACACACCTTCCCCCTTAAAATAGTTCCTGGGGGAGGTTTCCCTTGCTGCTCCTCCAAAACAAGCTCCTCTCAGAGCATGTGAAAGCCCTCAAGTAGTGAGCACCCCTGAAGGTGCTCTGCCACAGGGGGAAGTATGTATGAGGCCCAACAAGGGGCAGAATTTGGCCCGGCCTCTACCTGGAGCTATTAGAATTCTGGATGCCATCTGTGAGGCATGGGATATGGTAAGGGAAGGTCGGAGCCTAGTGTAAACGCCTTGGCATCGGGTATTAAATGGGCAGCCTCCCCCTTATTATACTTTGGTTATTAAACAACAAGTTGTGGCAGGAGACACTGGGCAGACTTCCCTAGACAAGTGGGCGGGCCAGTGCTGAGACCCAGCCCTGAGCTGGTCCCCTGTCACTGTCTGGAATATCAAAATCCCACTACTGTTTCCAGGTTAGACATACTGGGTGCGTCTACATGTGAAATGAACATGATGCAATACATTCTGGAGCTGCTTATGCCAGAGTTAACTGCTCCCGGGTGCAGCATCTACCTATGCACCCAGGACAGCAGCAGTTTGAGCCAGAGTGGCAAGGGGCACAGGGGTTTGGGCACAGGGGGTCAGACCTAGGCTCCAGTGTCGGGTGTCAGAGGGGCTGGCTGGGGCACGAGGGTGCAGAACCTACAGAGCCATGTGGCTAGGCAGCAAGCATTCCCCAAATGTTAGCATCCTTGTACTCCAGCCAGCCCCTGTCACTGTCTACACTTTAGGGCTGTGCAAAACTTTGGCAGCAGTTTCATTTCAGAGGAAACACCAAATCCAAAATGAAATGGAAGGCTCCAAAACATCTCTGAAATGAAATGAAACTATCCTAAACGTTTTGGAAATGTTTCAGATGTTTCGGAGCCAGGCTTGCAGGGAAACAGGCTCGGGGAGGCGGGGTGGTTGGAGGGGAAAAGAACTGCTCTCATATTGACATCTGTAGCTGGCCAGTGTCTGCGATCTCTCCCTGAGGTTCTTTCCAATCCCACAGCCAGAGGAGCCGTGGGAGAAGCCCCCATTGCTGCCCTGCCCAGCCTCATCCCCTGCCTGGCTCCAACCTCCCAGCATTTTTTTTTAAAACCCCACACTCACCGGCTGTAACAGCAGTAATCAGGGTCTCTGAGGGCTCATGGCAGAGGCCCCCATGCAGCACAGGGCAGCAGGGGGCAGCAGGGATCACCCCCCCCCAGCCTGGCATTCACGTGGCAGCTGCACCATGGTGCAGGTGCAGTGCAGCTCAGCAGGGTGCTGTGTGCTGTCAGGGAGCTGGGGCCACTGGGGCTGAGCGGTGCCAGGCTTCAGCTGATAGGTGGAGCTGCCCCAGCTCCCAGACAGCGCACAGCACCCTGCCGAGCCACACTGCACCCACACAATGCGACAGCTGCTGTGCAGGTGCCAAATGGGGGCAGCAAGCCTTACTGCCCCCCTCACTGCGTGGGGGGCTCTGCCACGAGGCCCCAGAGGCCCTGATCATTGTTGCTACAGCTGGGGCTTTTTTTTTTTTTTTAAGTGTCAGGAGGCAGGGGCCAGGCAGGGGATGAGGCCAGGCAGGGCAGCCACAGGGGCTTCTCCTGTGGCTCTGCCCACCTGGGGCAAGGCAGGCACAGCCGGAGGAGCCGTGGGAGAACTGGCCTCTCCCCAGCCAATCCAAATCTCTGAATCAGCGCCAAAACAGCGTCGAAACTCCAAAACAGATTTGACCAAATTGAAATGACATAGTCAGCCAAAACACCAAAACAAATCATTGTCCTTGCAAAATGGAAAGGAAACATAGCCGTTTTGCACAGCCCTACTACACATGCATTTCTGCACAGTTAGTTACTCTGTCATAAGATTGTACTGTCCCCTATTTTATGCCAGAGTTAATTAATTTACTGCACCCTAATACTGGCACATATGTAGACAGTGATGCTTCACTGCAGACCTAAGTAGTTAGCCCTGCAGTAAAGCTCATGTGTAGAGGTACCCACTATGTCATAACTGCAGTGCTGAAGGAGATGTCCCTTCCCCCCACACCCCACTCTGTTCCTTCATTTCAGTGCTGGAGTTTATTGCTGCACATTAGTGGCATGTGTAGATGCACCCACTGAGTAGAACATTTCTGCATTATGAGTGGATGGACCAGACTAAAGAAAATATAAGAAATCAGCAAAGTGCAGAAGAATAAGCATAAGGCTATAGTACAAGAAAATAATAGATCCACGGAAATACTTAACCTGGAAAAATGTTCCTGTAGCATAAAGCAATGACATCCTATCACTAGCGCAGAAGAAATCATTAGAAAATGCCCCGTAGCATTCTATAATTCACAGGTAATACAAGCTCATTTTGAAGACTTGCCTGGCAATATTCATAGACTGCAATAAGCTGAGGAACAGGGTCATTTGGCACCTTGCTATTACTACTAACAAGGGGCACATCTCTAGTAATAAGCCCCTATAAATCTCAGGGAAGTCTGTGGGAGATCCAGGTGTTTTGCATCTCTTGGAATTTTGCCACAACCCAAAGTATTCATAACTGGTCACGCTCATCTTTCCTCAACTACACCAGGGAGTGAGGCCCTCTCCACACCCTGCGTCACTTGAATCTGTCACCAGCTACAGATGATGTTGGGGAGTAAGCTGGATGAATGACAACACCAAGTCAGCAGCAGGGCAGGCAGCAATGCAATAATGGAAACCTTCCTGATGGAGTGTTAAATCCCATTTGATATAAACTCCTTACTATAATGGTTGGTATTTGACTGGGTAAATAAAGTTTGGTTATTTGACCAGTCAACTATTGGTCAAAAATTGTAAGAATATTGCCAACAGCTCCAAACAGTTTATGGAAAAGGCACAAGTTTTCCATTAAGAAATGCATCAAAAACAATTTTAAAAAACAAGAAAACTGCAAAAAAACAAACAAAAAGGTTTTTGGGGGGTTGTAAGATTGCTATAATCTTGGACCAGTCCAAAAAAATGCAGTTGATTGACTAGCTTGCCAACATTATTCTTAACTTCTTCATAGTTTCAAATCTCAGAGAGAGAATGTTGTAAAGTCAGTGGATTAGGTATTCACAGATGAACTAGTATCTCACTTTACATGTATGATATAGATGTAGCGAACAAATAAGAGGAAAGACCAAGATGTATTCTAAAATTTTAACTTTTTGGAGTCATGAACTTCCAAAGGGCAGGATTTGTCCCTAAAACTACCCCGATTTATGCATCTTGTATAATCTCACTGAAGCCAGAAATTTGCCATTGATGATCTTATTCCCTTAAATTTCTGCCAAGTAACAAGAGTATGGACTAGGATAGAGTGTGAATTCCAAGATTTGGGCTATAGGTAGCTTAACTTTTGGATAATCTTCTAAAACTTCTACAGAATTTGTGTTTCTGTAATAGAGAGAAAATAAGTTTGACTAGAATATGTACATTATTACATTACTATGGGATTTACACAAATGCAACTCTTTTTTAAATAGAGACATTTCACTGGAGTACAACTAATGTAAAATACTGAGAGTGAGACCTTTTGCATTTCTGGCTGAATGTCTAGTTGTCACCAAAGAAAATTCTGCATAAAACCTGCATTAAAAATGCAGTTTCCTACAGGCATCAGCTTTTGCAAGAAGCTAGCTTATTTTTTGTTGGCACCTTTATTAAACATGGATTTAATTTTATATGACTAGGCTTTCCAGCAAAACCCTGGTTAAATAAGAACTTAATGTCTGCCATTCACACTCCCAGAATCCTGTTGACATTTTTCATAGATCTTCTAATTGGAGTCAGGAAATATAACAAAGTCATTATGTTTTAAAGATAAACCGAATACCAGGATAAGAGTCAGTAAGATGGGATGTACATATTCACATAGGAAACAGGTGCCAGAATTAGTGGCATTTATAGCCAGAAGCAGAGGATGAAAATCCAGAAGTAAAAAACAGCTATTAAAAAGTAAAAAGGAATAGATATGCCTCAAGAAGAAAAACTGAGGAAATGAGAAGGAAGATACTATTTTAAAAAAAAAAACTCAAGGGGAAGAAATGCTGTGATTCAAACTACTGGCTACTAAGACCTCAGGAAGTATAAAGTGCATTTACCTTGTGTTCAACAATTACAGTGTAAGCCTGGATAGCGGCAGTTCCATACTGTGAACTCATCTATTCCTTCAGTGCTTAATGGGATAATTCCAAGTTTCAAAAGCTTGTGCATGGAAACGTGTTAGCAGAACATAAATATTAATGACTTTCCTGCTACTTGGGTCACAAATACCCACATAACCACAAAGCTGATTTTATATCTGCGGCTTTATATTGTCTCCACTTACAAAGTGCCATGCATTCAGGGTTAAATTAATTTATGAGGTTTGGCATGCAATAGCTGGGGCACAGATACAGGCAGTCACAAGTGTAAAGCATTTAATGGCCTGGACTACGGTCCATGAAGATAACACCTTGACAAGCTCAGCTGAAGAAGAATTGTGGAAAAAGCCTCTTAAAATATTTTAGACTTACAGTGTAGCAAGCACCATTTGCTGTGATTGAATTTATTCAAAAGTAAATAAAGTGTAGTCATAGCTGCAAGATTACTAAATAGGAGTTGAATCACATGTTGTAAAAATCCAGACAATTTTACAAGCACTTTTTACAGCCTGGGATGAATATCTTTCATTTTAGGATGAAAGATATTGGGGGTTATGTTTTCATGGCGTTACATATGGAGTGAGAAACAAGAGGCCAGATCCTACTCCTATTGGAGTAGAATCATATAACCCCCCCCTCCCCCCCATCTCAGAAGCAGAACACAGTCCCTTGTGGGAATTTACATGCACAAGGCAGGGAGTGGTAAAGTTTTGTATGTTTTTCCCTAATATTGTAATGCCATCCACATGGGTACATGTATTTAATTAAAGTAGAATGGGGGGGAGAGCAGGGGGAGTTAATTTTCCACTATTCTACATGCTTAATCTTTGTTCCTTTGATACAATTGATAGGGTTATTTTGCTTAAGCTTGGCTTCATAATAAGACTTATTCCAGGAGCATACTGGTGGGAAGCAGGGAGGAAGCTGGGGAAAACAGAAGCATTTGCACCCCCCTTGATTCCTATTCCACCCAAACTTTAAATTCAACTTCCTGGAAGGGGCAGCAACATTTCTATTCAGGTAACACTAAAGGAGTTAATTGACTTCATGGCTCATTACAGTCTACTTGATTCCTGCTAATCTCTCTTCAGGCCATGGGTGTTAACATCTCCTTCTCAACAGTGTTGATGTTCCTGCTATCCAAACTAGCCTGTTTCTTCAGTTTTGCTGTCTATTAACCACTCCTGGTAACATCTCTCTATTTCATAGCCCGGCAGACCTTTTTTTTTTTCCTTTAGCTCTAGCTAAAAATCTGAACTGAGCTGTAGTGGTATTAACTCAGGTGTAGAAGTGCTGGACAGTGAGGAATTGGAGGCACTGTCAAGAAACTCAGGAAGGGTAGATTTTGTTTGATAAAATCTAAAGAAGAGATGTACATTTAATTATAACATCTACATGATTAATGAAACAATATCTTTTGATCTTTTTTTTTTTACATAGTTTGTTTCATTTTTTAAACTTCATATGTTATCTAGCAAAACTACTGCACATTCTAATAAAGTTATTTATTTTTACTTTGATCCTAAACTGAATAACAGTGGTAGACCCCTCACATATTAGTAAAGCATTTTGCTTTCCTTTAACTGGAAAAAAGAAATGTATATGTATACACACACACACACACATCTTGTGCTGTGTAACCCATGCACTAGACCATTTGCTCCCCACTTTTCAAAATCCTAGATCCATATTTTATTCTTATTCTAAAGTCCAGTTTAAGATTGACTAGTACACAGGCCAGGATGTTTTTTTTCTAAAATGCAGCCCACAGTGGAGAAAACACAGCCCCTTCTTCCCTCTCTGCTTCCACCCAGAAAGTGGATAACCCCGAAGGGGGTGTTTGTTATAGCCATGTTGGTCTAAGAACACAGGCTGATAGGGTCTTTGGGTAAATGTGATATCTTTTATTAGACCAACTGAATACTTGGACAAATTAGTTCTTTACCAGCTTTTGGGTACAAACACCTGTCTTCAGCCATAGGGAGTCTGCTGGTGTGTGTTTGTGTTCTCCTGGGCAGAATAGAAGCCAATATGCAAAATGCAAGTCTGTGAAAACACAAGTGTGTGGCAGCAAGGCTCAGCAGGAATGAGACAGTAGGTGCAAGTCAGGTCAGAAACAATGACCAGGGGATAGCATGTACCTGGTAAAGTGTAGAGATGTTAACCCTGAATGGCATTTCCCAGCGGTTGAGAACAGGAGATCTTACTGCTGAGTTTAAACACAGACTTCCAGCTTATTATTTTTGCTCCTAGCTACATCCTCTTGGAAGAGCTGATACCCAAAGTTATACTACACTACTGATTTATAAAAGTCAAGCTGAAGCTCCATAATAAGAGGCAGTACTTACACAATGCACCAGAATTGTCAAAACAAATAGGGAACCAATGGAGCCATCAGAGATGATGGGAGTGGCAGGGGTGGGAAATCAAGAAGTTTTGTATTTTATTGTAGACTACCGTAAGTCAAGGACTGACCCAAAAAACCCCCACCCACACAGCAAGCCAGAGTTTACCTCTAAACCTACTTGTCCACAAAATATGGTACTGAGCAGTTATTTTAACTCAAAGCCCTTTATTGGACTTCTCAAAGGTTTATTCACCATAGCACTTTAGAGATGATTACACATAGTATAAATGCATAATAAGATAAAATTCCTGAGTAGTATCAGATCTCACAAACTAGACAGATCAGGTCCTGCCAGTACTTGGATAGGAGACTATCATGAAGTCTCATATGTATGTGGTACGCTTCTCTTTGCCATTTGTTCGGTGGCAGTGTTTTGCCGTAGCTGCAACATTTTGGAAGAAATAAAAGCCGAGGTTCTGGCCAGAGGTGTGGTTTTTACTGGGGATAAGTTGTCGCATGGGGAGGGGGAGGAGGGAAGTCAGAGGTATCAGAATAACTCAGCGTTGCTACTTTTCTTCCCTTTAGGCATGTGATTTATTGCAACAACAACAACAAAATCAATATGATGATGTCACTTAGTATAAGGAAAAAGCCCAAATCTTTACACCATTCAGAATTCTTCCCAGAAAGAAAAAAAAAGATAAAGCTAATATATTACACATTCTGACAGACAGGAAGCAAAGCTCAGGTTATTTAATAAACAGTAGGACTTGGGGCAAAAATAGTCTTTCAGATTTCCTGACTACACATTCACTACAAGAATATTTTCTATAACTGTTAAACACAATATACTGAAAATTAATTCAAACGCAAGGAATTAAGTTCCAGTGTGGAAAAAGTTAAACATTCTTACTCTAGGTCCAGGAATTGGATGCTGAGCTAAACCCAAAGGATAATCCACAGGTCAAAATCCAAGAACTAAGCCAAGCGAGGTCAGGAAACAGATCCACAGAGAAATCCAAACCTGGAGTCCAGGAACAGAGCAGAAACTGGAGTCCGGAGCCTCGTCTCTGGTTTAGGAGGCTTGTTAAAGCAGACCAGAAGCAGAACAGCTAGACAGCCTAGAGGCTACTGCCACAGGTGGGATGAAATGGGGAGATTGAGCTTCCAGCAGCCGATCAGGAAGTTGGTCACTTACCTCACTGGGCCAGGGCTTGCCACCCAGAGGCCCAAGGCAGGTGCACCTGCCTAGGCAATTAGCCCAGGTTGGGCTGCCCGCTAGACTCTCTAACACCGTTCTTACCTAGCTACTTCCCTGATTATTAGACCCATATAGCAAGTTTCTAGAAATGCCTACCTTACTTGAACTTTATTGTTGTGCTTTTAGTTGTGAAACCTGCCCAAGGAAGCAAGCAGAAGAACAGTTGCTGACAGCAACACTTTAAAATAAAGCAAACGCACTTCCACTTACAGAAAGTCCCTTTCTCTTTGGTTCTACAATAGGCAGTTTTCAGTCACTGGCTGCATAACAAATGAGAACAGCTAGAACTAAAAGGAAACAATAATGGGATTCTTAAAAAAGCTGACAGTAATGCAGGGTGCTCAGTAGCTAAACTTGTCTAGGTACCTAAAATTGGATTTCAGTATCTACCTTCAGGAAAGCAAGTCTGAGAAGTTTGTCCTAGGAACCAAGTCAAGATGCCAGTGATCTGAATTCCAGATCGTTTCCAGGCTTAATACCTCAGGCTAAGTACAGGCATTGAAAAAGCCTGTGGTGGAAGTGCTTTATCTTTCAAGGACCCACAGTTAGGTCAGGAGGAAGCAGAACATGTTAGACATCTGGGGAAGGGGGCGCGGTTTGGAGCTTGCCTGTACGGCCCAAGCCCAGCAGGTAAGAGGAGGTTCTTGCATGCCTTGCAGCGTGCCCTGCAGGGACCTGGGCTGCCGAAGACTCCCAAATGGAGCCGTACAGCTAAGCCACCCCTGACTGGTTGGTGGGGACATCACAGCCACCCACCTGGACCTGATACAGCAGCAGTAGCTCATCATTGCCATGAGCCATCAGCTGGCCGTCTTGCATATGCCCACTGCACCCACCAAGTATGCGTGTGTCAGACGACTGAGTTCTATGCATGTGTGTGTGTTTGAGTGTGTGTTGTATACGTGTGTGTGTATCCTGGATGCCTGTATCCCCCGCCCCCCACTGATATTGGTGGCCCTGGGCCCATACAGCAGCAGGCTGTCTGGATCCACAAAGCCCTGGCCAAGTCGTTCCTCACCGGCGTGGACTGGGAACCCTCCCCAAATGAGTAGGGCTGGAGGGCTTCAAGTACCCTGCCCAGGTACCAGGCCAAGGGTCTCCAGGGCTGCGGTCTCCTGGCCCTGCATCCCAGGCACCGCTGCCCGCAACCAAAACAGTCTCTCTTCCCAACCCCCCACCAGGGGCACACATTGGTTGCAGGGGAATGTGGTACTAGGAAGAGATGTGTGTCATTTTAATCAACTATTGAAGCTGCCAAACTTTGAGTGTATTTATTAAAAAAAACTGGGCAATGTTGCCTGCTCTGGAACTTGGAACCGTCCTCTCAGTTAACATGGAGAGAGTGGGGAAAGTCCCGGGCTGCACCAGGTAGTTATGACATTGAGCAGGGAGGGGATTAGGCAGTTGTGGAGGCTCGACTTAAACACATCACCTTGGGGCAGATGGGGGAATGCTGCATGTTAAACTGCTGTCCCTCGGTTTAATTAAACGTTGCAACTGCCAAACTTGTTGTATGTATAATAGAAAAACTGGAACATTGCCTGCTTTGGAACTTAGACCAGAGCCCAGAGGACACGAGGTCAGTGAGGAGTATCAATGCATCGGTATCATCAGTCTTCCATGTGGACAATCATTGAGCCAAGAACACACTGAATAGGAAAGTAGGCAATCACAGCCTTCCCAAAAGCATATTCCAGCTTACCAGGGAGTTGCATTAGATGTGTGATTTTCAACCTTGTTTCATTTGCAGACCTCTAAAAAAAATTTAAATAGAGGTGTGGATGCCTTTGGACATATTGAACACAGATGCAGACTCCTTTGAATTGTAAGTGTGGGTGTTCACATACTTTTGATAAACATAGTCATCTTTTTCCAGGTCCCTTAGACATAGTCTGCAGACCTCCAGGGGTCCGCAGACCACAGGTTGAAAACCACTGCATTAGACTGTCCCTCACCACATTCAGAAGGTCAGCAGTAAAGTTTCTGCATGGGTATTGTTGTCCTGTGGGGTCAGGCCAACACTCAGGATCTCAATATTGCACTGTTAGACAGGAGGGAATGGTGTACAATTGCATGTATACAAACACACAAATCAATTAGGTGCATACACACACACTACCAACTCAGGCACGTACATATCCAAGATTACCAGCCTAGGCACATGTATCACCAATTCAAGCACATACATGCTCTAATGATAAATGACATGAAATCATACACAATACACACATACATATGCATATACACACAGGTTAAACACCGACTCAAATGACAGTGTGTGTGTGTTGGTACCTGTGGTACCTATGCTTGGGGTGCTTGGTAACTAAAGAGCAAGTGGCAGAGATCAGGGGAAAAGGCAATGGAGACAAGGCAATAACAGTGGCAGAGATCAGGAGAAAAGGCAGTGGGGATGAAGCAATAGCAAAGAAACAGGTTTGCAGGCAGAGAGAAGCTCAGGACGGCTGGAGCCACAGGAGCATGGGACAGGTATTGGAGGTAGTGGTGAGCTAGAAGCAGGAAAGGGAGAAATGAGACAGAAGTTAGAGGGGCGAGGAGCAGAGATTGGAGCAGGGCCAGAACCATAGTAAAGCAAAACCCAACTTAGGGTTCCAAATAACAGTTTTATTAAATGAACCCTGTACCGTACAGCTTGGTTCCTACACACACACTTCAGCAGCAGGAGAAAGAAACTCAGTGGAAGGGTTGGAGCCCAGGTAGGGAAGAGAAACAGAGTCCAAGTCCTTGGTTGAAGAGGGGATGGGGGGTGATAGCTACATATCCAGGCTGGGAGGGGGTCCTCGATGGCCAGTCAGGGTCTTTCTCCAGCAGGTGTTGTCCAGAGGGGGGTCGCCGGCGGGGCCTCTGAGTTGATAGGCAGTGTGATGTGGAGCAGGCCTGGTCCAGGTAAAGATGGCGTCCCAAGGAGTCAGTCTTCACTACTCCTTTTTATGGGGCAGACTACCTGTGATCTCCTGCGGGGAGGGCATGTCCAGGCAATGTCAGTCCTGTTCCAGAGGGTTCCAGATGTTCACATTGAGCTTGTGCAGCCTTGGCACAATGGTGGGCTGCCTCATCTTTTGTTTCTTGAATGCTGAGGGTGGTTCCAATGGCTCGGTCGTTGGTCCAAGTATTGGTTCTGATGGTGGAATGATTTAGTAGGGGGTCCTGCTATCGTTGTGTTTCACTCATCCATTCACTCTTTTGTTTCAGGCATTCGAGGAAAACCAGTTTACATGGGAGAGGTTACAGAATTGCAATATACTTATACAACAGGGCACAGGGAAAGATGGGGACAAGATGGAAATGAATACTTAACATCACTTTACAGACACAGGCCTAAACCATACAATATTAATATGAAACAATAAAAATCAATGCACAAATGATAGGAAAACAGTAAAAATCAATACAAATATAACAGAACACTATTAACAATATATAAAAAAGGGGCTTATTACAATAATAGTATATAAGAACTTAGCTTACCTAGTACTACTTGTAATCACTTATAAGGGACAGAGAGGGCAGAGAGAAATTCAGAAATGGCTGGGGAAGGGGAGGAAATATATTTTTAAATAAAAAAAAGAAAAACTGGGGGTTTTGCTACAGTATCTTCCTTTAGACATTTAGCCAACACAACATGTGGTCCCCAACTTCAAAGTGCATAGAACCACTGCACTTGAAATGGCATACCCTCCAGCAGATTACTGTGCTCCTCTATGGTCCAGAAGTTGTTGCACTAAACAGCTCAACACTGTACACAGTCCTCAGACTTACAATGCAATGGGTTCCTGACAACTGTGTCTTAAGTCAAAATGTTGCATCTCAGAACTAATTTTCCCACAGGAACAATGTTATAAATGTGGGATTGGTTCTTTTCCCATGCTGGACACAGCTGCCTTCAGCTGGTAAGTCAGTTGTGGCGGGGGGCAGAAACAGATCAACACTTCTGCAGCGAGGGAGGGATTTGGGCTGGGGCTAGGACAGGGACTGGGGCCAGGACTGCCCAGCCAGGGCAGGGTGGCATGGGGAGGAGGCGGGTGGCTCCCGCCACTGCAGGCTGGTCTGGGAGCTGCTCATCTGGCGGCTCATCTGGCAGCTCTCACCGCTGCTCTTGCTGGCGATCCGGGAGGGCATGAGGGAGGGCATGTGCCCCCAAATCTGCACGGGGTGGGTGGGGCCAGGGCTGTACTCCAGATGGGTGGCAGAAAGCGCTGGGGGCAGGGGCTATACCCTCCTCCCACTTGCCCAGCCAGGGCTGGGCGGAGCTGCTGTGTTGCCTATGGACAAGTGGCGTACAGCCGCCAGAGCGGCCCCAGCCTCCCCATGCCTCCTGGACAAGCTGTGGCTTCGCCCTGCCCTGCCCCAGCTGGGTGAGTGGCAGCGGCAGCAGTGGCAGGGCACGGGGAGGGGAATGTGCTCCCAGATCGAGGTGGGTCAGGAGGCAAAGCAGTGGCTAAGGGGAGGCTGCAGTCACCCTAAAATTCGACATAGTTCCTGCTACCCACCAGGAGCACAACCCAGTACAGCCCCAGCCCCATGCCCTGCCACGACCCACCTAGCCAGGGTGGGGGCAGGGCCAGGAGGCAGGGAGAGGCCAGGGTAGCTCAGGCCAGTGCACGTCACTTGTCTGGAGGCAGTGGCAGGAGGGCATAGCCCCCTCTCCCAGCTCTTTCCACCGCCGCCACAAAGTGCAGCCCCGGCCCCACCCACCCCACACAGATCATGTGGTGTAGTTATGGCCTATCAAGTCCCAGACTGATTTAGCTCCCCCCGCCGGAGCACAGGCATGGTCTATAGGGTGGCAGGGTGGTGTTGTGACCCCTTTAACAACACTCCTTACCACCCCCAACTAATTGGCAGAGGTTTCAGAGGCCTCAGACCTCCCAAGAACGATGATGAACCAATTGGAATGATTAGAGGGGGCGGGATTTGGGCAGCAACCCCACCAGGTCTATCTGCTTTCCCAAACGACC
>NW_017728993.1:4609730-4618123 GCF_001723915.1 Gavialis gangeticus
ACACCCCACCACAACAGACTTACCAGCTGGAGGCAGCTGTGTCCAGCGTCATAAAGGCGAAACCCGATCAGAACCTCGAAACACTGTTGTAATTTACAAAGGTCATAAGTGACATTTGTCATAACTCCAACAGTCGTAAGTTGAGGACTGCCTTCAAGACTCAGTTTTCAAAGATTCATAACAGGTTGCACAACTTGCACACGCAATGATGTATCCCCTGCACTCTAAGGTATTAGACCAAGTGACATAAGAAAACAGACCCTAACCATT
The DNA here is from genome assembly GCF_001723915.1 of Gavialis gangeticus. Taxonomy (NCBI): domain Eukaryota; kingdom Metazoa; phylum Chordata; order Crocodylia; family Gavialidae; genus Gavialis; species Gavialis gangeticus. Next base: position 4,610,001 of record NW_017728993.1, read on the forward strand.
CCCCTACTGCCAGATTTCTGGGCCTATTGAGAGCCTGATAGGCCAGGTACTCTTGCCTTGTGTGTTGTGCTAAATTTAGATGAAGGGTGGGGTGAATGGAAATGAAACGATCGTTCAGAGTAATCTGGTCTGAAATCTATTCCTACAGCATTTTATACCAACGCCAAATGAGTCGTGCCCTCTCTCTCAAGGCCGTGTCCAATGAGTCCCCCATTGGGCACGGCCTTGAGAGAGAAGCATGGATTAAGCTGCATAAACTAAGATCTGGATATCGATGCTCAAAACAACACTGTATAAGATGAACATCTTGGACAGCTCCCTGTGTGAATGCAGTGTCCAGCAAACAGCACAGCACCTCATCCAAACATGAAATCTTTACAAATGCCCAGACAGGGTAGATCGAATTCACACACTGAGCACAGTAGCAGCCTTAGAGGAAGGCAAACAGGGCAACCGCCCAGGGCCCCACACTTTAGGAGGCTCCAAAATTTTTCGATGTACTTTTTGGGGGTGAAGTTTTTGCAAGCAAGTGGCTCTATTTGCATTGTAACACTCAACTATTTATCTAATTCCCCCAAAGAATATTAAAAAGATCCACGATACAAAGATCATCAAAATTAAGCCTCTAAGGGGTCCAAAATGACTCTCTTGCCCAGGACCCCAACAATCCTAAGGCCACCACTGCTGAGCGATTATGCTAGACAGAGGCATAGCAGGCCAGAAGGAACAAGATAGTGGGGAGGGAGAGGAGGGGAGGGCAGGGTTGGAAACAGGGGCTTTGCTGCCTTGGGTCACTGAGAGCCCGGGGCCAGGGCCTGCCTGCTGCTCAGACAAACTCTGGCCTCAGCTAGACTGCTGCACCACAAGGGGAGGTAAGTGGGGTGCCTCAATGCCCCATGGGATGTCAGTGGAATGTGACCTACTGTGAGTCACAATAGGAAATAGTACGGATGTTTATTAAGGCACTGTAACAGTGCTGAAGTCTGATACCACATCCAGCCAGGGTCACCATTTTTACAGTGGTCTGTGTGCCCGGATCAACTATTTGGTTACAGCTGCAGAGTACTTCCTGTGTGCTTAGCACACAATAAGTGTAACTTCTGTACCTGGTCTCCATCAACAATGGTTTCCCCAAGAAGAGCAGGGAAGAAAGACCCAATACAGATGGTGTGTGCACACCAGCTTCTTTCAAACAGCAGACACCTTGTGCCCCTGGCTTCCAGAAACACCATGCATGAGACAGAGGCAAGTCCGAAATATATTGGCAAGGTGGTCTGCCTCAGAACCAGACCTATTTTGGCCTTTTCTTGAAGATTTTGCAGCCTTAAGTTATCATCTAATGATATTATACTTTAAAAATAGAAATCAGTATTTTAAGAGTTTAATCCAAAGCCCTTTAAATCAACTCTTTCCATTGACTTCAGGGACATCGCCACCACTGTGTGCATCTATGGCAGTTCTTTACAGTGGAAAAGTTAGCAATGAAACAAAGAATACTGATGGCCAGAGAGGGTAAGAGGTAAAGATATTCTTGGTGCCATCTTCCTCATTAAAACTTGCAGAATTAGCTATTATTAAGATACAAGGAACACATTTTTCAGCGTTCTCCTCAGAGACTTTTGTCTATTCTTGGAGAAGCGGAAGGAACAGTACTGTCACAACAAGCAATAAGTAATACAAGAGCTAAAAAAGAACTGTGGGTGATTTCATTTGGCATTTACATACACATTATAAAAGCAAGTTTATAAAAAGCATTTGGTCCCCCTTCCTTTGATGACCTGCAAGACTAGTTTTTGAAAGGTGCACAGTATAAGCAGATATAGCAAAATGTCACTTGAATAATCAAATACTTGAAGTTCAGGAGATTGGTATATCATTGAAGACATCCAAGAAAAATCCACACTGCAGGCTAGTAATATAATTAAAATTCTGTTGCAAAAGGGAGTTTAAACTACCCCACACATCTGTACGTTCACAAAAATTGTCACGTGTCCTTTTCTAAAGGAAACAACACTGAAGAACAGCTGAGGATTCAAGAACACATTCTTTCTAATTTACCTTTAAGAAAATGTATTCAGGAGCATTTTTGGAAATAAGGAAAGCCCAGGCAGCAAATTCAGCAGATATGTATATTCTCTCTTTTTTTTTTTTTGGAATAGAGTAGTTTAGATCTGTAACAGTCAGAAAAATTAACACAATATTTTCAAAGCTGAGGCTTAACAAAATTTAAAGCAAATATGTTATTTTCATTGGCCAGATGTATGCAGTATAGAAGCTATGCAAACACTTCCTTTCCAAGTACAGAAGATTATGCTGAGCCTTTTTTGCTAAATGGATCAAACCTAAATGTGTAACATCATTACTGAGCTGTCTTTAAGGTGTTTTACCCAGAGCAAGTATCAGCATTGTCTTCAGTTCTGACATGTATTTGTAACTAGGTATAATTATTTACCTCACCCACTGTACAAGCAACTCCTCTTGCAAATACTATACCATAGGGTATATGATCACTTCACAGTGGCAAAGGAATCTCTCAGTGGTTTGAAAACTAATAACGTAATAAAATGACAATACTAAAAGCAAAGCAACCACAAAATAGAATGCAGCCAAGCAAAGCATCCCATGTCTGTCATGAAAGAAATGGAAGTCTAAGCAGGGAAAGTTTGTATTTAAATTAATAAAAAAACACAACTCATTTTAATGTGTGCCTAGGAAATATGACCTCAGAGACCATATCAGCTACTTTAAATCCAGTGTGAAGGCTACATAATTTAGTTTGAGCAGCAGGTTTACAACCAGCACAGAAACTGCATTAAGTAACTAGAACAGAAATAAAACCTTATTTTGTTTTGTAAAAATGCACACTAGATGATCCTTTTACCTAAAAAGATCTATGGACAATGAACAATGTATATGCAATACAATAATTATGAAGAAAATAAGTTGGTCTTATTCAAATAATATCATCTTTTTGTGACGGGCTGGCTGGCAGTGACCTGGCCCAGGGGTTTTGAAGGGGTAAAAGACGATTGGAGGACTAGGGATTCCCTTTCCGCACCAATCAGGCCCCAGAAACTCACCCCCCTGTGTTCCGATTGGCCCCTTGGGTCACCTGGAGGGGGATAAAAGGGGCAGTGTGGACTGACTCAGGGGAGAGACCAGTGAGGGATAACAAGGAAGGAGATTCGAAGAGCTGAGTGAGTGGGGCAGGAGCAGTTGCCCCAGAAGAGCCTGAAAGAGCAGGACCTGCAGGTAGCAGTAGGGTCCTCAGCAGCACGGCGTGCGGCCGGCAGGAGAGGCTCCCCACTGGGCTCCAGGATCCCCTACGAGAGGCTGCAACCAGCAGGAGAGGCTCCCTAGCTCCAGGAAGGAACTGAGCAGTGACCTGAGAGGGTCCCGGTTCTGCTTCCAGCTCCTCCAATCAGAGGCCGGGTAGCTCAACGTGAGGCCGGGCTCCGGGAAGGTCAAGACCCCTCGCAGGCTGGAGCAGTGCCCCTAGTGGTGCCTGTATGGCAGTGTTCCTGCCTGCCACATAGGAGATTTGAGTTCAAGTCCCAGCTGAGGTGACTTGGGGTGAGTGAGATAACAAGAAGTGAATCTTCTTGCAGTGGAAAGGGGCCACTGTGTTTTCCCCCCTCTTTCCCCCTCCAGGTACAAGGCCCTATGTTTCCTTGTCATTTGACATTTTGCATTTTGTGCCCGTTGTATATTTCACCAACCCATATCAGTTGTTCTGCTCTTTGAGTTTTATATTTTGTTAACCCTGTTTTGTCAGTGATTGTAAGTGTCTAACCTTTGTTTAATCCTACCCCCTCGGGGTGTTGTAGTGTCCACTATACCCTCTGATTTATGCCTGTTATGTTCCCAGTATTAAAAGGTATATGGTTAAGTCCCCATTAGTGGTCTGGCCCTGCTCTATAGGGGAGGAGCGTCCCTACACCTCCCACAGCGCTTGTGCACCTGCTTTGATCCCTTCAATTGGAGAGGGGATACCTCTTGGAGTACCGCCCGGGTTACATTTTTCTTTCCAATCAAGTCTGTAATGGCAGTTTGATATGCAGACTAAAGGTAAGTCTACACCACTAACAACATATGATCTTAATCTGACTTGCACAGAAAACAATAGCAGTAAAGACCTAGTCCTGTGGGCTTTATCATGTACTAGTAAAAACTCTCAAGGGTTGCTGCGTCTGCACTCAAACTGTTAGCACATGCTGAAGCATGTGTTGCCACTATGGGTGGTATCAAGGTGTTGTTAGATGTTACCTTTCAGATTAGAGTGTCCATGTGTTAAATCAGTTAAAGATGAGCTAAGTAAGGCCCAAGCATCTCAGAGTTGCACCTCTTCATGCAAAGAATATCTCCAGCTGGTGTTTGGAAGCTTGTCTTCCAGTAATGTCAGTATGCTGATTGGGACCAATACAAGCAACGTGCGGTCCTCCTGCATCCCAGGATGCACTGCTCCCAGCCCACTCACATGGACAACCTATTCTCCCAGACTTTACTACCCTGGACTAATGAAGAGTTTAGCTGCTGGGGAGCTGTCAGCTTCAGGGGAACTGGGAGAAAGCCAGGAAGCTGGCAGCTATGGGGGAGACAGGGAGAGTCACAAGACAGCCAGAAAGCCAGGCAGCCAAGACAGACCTGGCAAGCTTCTAACCATGTCCCTGCTTGTCAGTCCTCTAATGGCAAGTCAGAGCTGAGCATATCAGTGAGGGTATTGACCCTTAACATGTGACTGCTCACAGCATGTTCAAAAACTGTAAAAGTGCTTAACATTCCACAGAGCTAACACGTGTGAACTGTAAAGTCTGACAACACCCTTGCGTGTTCAACTTGACACTTACTAAGTGCAGTTAAAAGGTTAGAAGACTCACTTTCAAGCAGCTTTGCCTGTGTTAAGTGCCCTTATGGTGTTGCAAAGTTGTTCCCTTTCAGGCAACGGTTATCTCCAAACACATACTAACTTTAAAAGGGCACTACATTCCAAGAATTTGCAACTGTCCTGGGTGAAGGTGTGACACCACCCCAACCCATTTTAAAGATATCACAATTTTTTCCATTGCTTTGTAACTGTTGCAAGAGAACCTGTGACAAGGACCTGTGTCTTCACAAGTTAGATTGTTACCCAAATTAGATTAAGCTAATGCTTAATGCTAATGCCTAATATGTACATTAGGCACATACTACCATTACACTTTTAATTTTGCTTTCAAGCATGCTCTGAAAATAAGATATATCTGCAGTCAAAATCTCAGGTGTAATTCTGTTCCCACTGAAATTGGTGACATACTTTCCATTAACTTCAGTGGATCCAGGATTTCATACAGTATATTCAGAAGCTTTCAAAAGAAATCAACTGGCAGGGGGTCAAACAGCAAATACATTCTGTTTCACTACCCAACATGACAGACTGATCTCACATATTCATATGCAGGTATAAGTAAATAGAGCATACTGAGTTCTGCTTTCTATCATTTATTAATGTGATAGTGTCATCAATAATGGCTATTGTTTGAGCCATTTTTCAGGAGCAAGTCATCAAACATTTCTATTGATTTCCTCATGATTTTCAGCAATATTTGATGATTATTTTTTTTACTGTGTATACCTTTTCATGCATTGGACTTCAGACACGTAGTATACTTTGAACATTAACTGTTGCATCTTTTAACTAGGGGAGGAGATGTCAGCTCTGCAATGCTGCTTTTGCCAATACCAATTCACACTGCCTTGCATTGGCTTGTCATTGTCTCCCTCTGAGAACAACAGCAATTAGGAAGGATGACATACTGGCTCACTGTAAAAGCATTTTATGATACTCTGTATAAAGGAGACATCTTATAGTACATACATTGCTTCTAAACTGACAGTCCATAGGAAAAATCTGATCACAGCTGATGTTTCCAACTGCTGCTGATTGATCTCAGATGTGCAGACTGACTATACAGACACCACAGTACCATGAACCATGATATTACCCTAAAAACAGAATGCAATACGAACATTTTGATAAGAGATCCCTTATATAAGAATATAGGAGAACCTGCAAAATGTAAAGTGATAAGATTTGCAAAAGTACATACAGGGTGCAGACAGAAGTGCAGCTCCCTGCAGTAACTCGTGGCACTTTGCAGGAAGCACTATGAGTTACAGCAATTGCCTGAGCCCAACAGACATTCGCTGTTGGGTCCTGGGGGTTCAGGGACTGATCTGTAATTTACAGTGGCTTCAAGTGTGCACCTGGTCTCCCTTAGCCCCTTTCCAGCCCTCACATTGTCTTCAGAATGGGAGGGGGGAAGGGAGTGGAGGGAGATTGGTCTGGCAGTTGCCCAGCTGGGGCTAGAGGGTGAGGCAGGTGGACTAGAGCCTCCCCTACATCAGCTCCAATCCACCTGCCCCACCCTCGAGCCTCAGCCAGGCAATCCCCAGACGAATCTGTCTCTGTTCTCTTTCCCCCTCACTCTGAAGACAGTGCTGGGAGCAGGGCAGCCCTACTCAGCCCAGCCCTGATCTCAGAGCATGCAGACACAAGTTAATGAAGGTAATCTACTTTAAAGCACCTTCATCTGTACTCTCATGTAATGAGGGTTCAGATCAGAATGGGCCTTTTTACAGTGCTCTGCAGCTGTGCACTTCTGTAAGGGCATGGCTGTAGACCACTTTCAGCGGCTGATCACATGACAAAATGTCATTTGTGTCAGCACTCATAGAGTAGTCATTGAAATACTTGCAGCCACCGTTACAGAAATTGGCAGTAACTGTACTGAAACCAGCACATTGCACAACAAAGGCAGAAAGAATTTTGGCCAAGGAAAACACAGCAAATTCACTCTCTTACAAAAATAGCCAGGATAACTTTAATAGCCAGGGAGAGAAAATACGTTTTTAAGGTATTATCCAAAAGATGGTCCATGAAATCTAAAGTATCTGCTTTGAAAAAATGATGAGCTACATGGACCCTTTTGTAGTTTAAGCTTATGGCAAAGGGAATTCAGGTATCTCAAACAATGGATAGTAAAGCATCTAGAAAATATTATAACACTATTACTTAATTCAGTGGTAGGTTCTCTCCTGGAATACTGTGCTCAGCTCTGGTTGTTGTCATGCTTATCTGTTTCCTCCCTTTGGTGCTTCAAAGGCATCTCCTCCAAAGAATGAGTATCAAGCCCACCTGAATCTTCAACACAGCTATGCAAGTCCTTGTAGATGGATGCATCTTCCATCAGGTAGGCCAGAAGCTCTGGCTTCATTTTTTCTTTAACCCATTCTTCCCCTCCTGTACAAGTAGTCAATGGAAACAGAAGTAGGCAACATTATCACAACATAGACCCAGTTAGCACAAAAATATTACAATAAAATCCATAGTCCAGTACACCAGAGGCACTGAAAAAGGGACAGGGAAGGAAAACCTGGCATAGGAAGCAAGCTGAATTGGAGGGGGTATCCAGCTATGATAGCATCCAACATCCACTGATCTGTCATGATTCCAGGCCATGCTGACTGCAAATAGACCAAGTGGTTATTCAAAGGGATGAGGCTAGGGAACCTACTATAGGTATCTCTCAACTGCACTATCCAAGGTTCTGTCTTATAAGGTGCTGTCAGATAAATGCTAGGAAGCTGATGAATAAGTGGAGAAATGCGTCCTCTTATAGAACTGCAGATGCTTCCTGTGAGGTTCCAAGGCCTGTCAAATGAATGGAGTAGGAGGAGGAATAAGCTAAAAACCTAGAGGTCTGAGGGGTATATCTCATGACCAAGACTGTCCTTTCCAGAAAACCTCTAGACTTCCACAGATTAAGTGGACCAACATTCCAAGGTGCAACCGGACAAAGTGAACCAGCTTCCAGGCAGTGCCAAAGAGACTAGATCTGGAGCTCACCCTGGGACAAAAGCCATGTTAAGGGGTTCAAAGAACTCTTGGATTGGCAAGGGTATTGTTTCCAAAGGTGCTGTGAAGACACTCAGCACTATAACAGGAGTGATACCTAGCTCAGATGGTAGTGGTACCAAAGGGCAAGATGGAGTCAGTACCTGCAATTCTAATTTGCCTGCATGGGAGAAACAAGACCCAAAGATCTAAGTGGAGGGCAGCACTGGCTTCTGGGGGGGGGGGGGGG
>NW_017728993.1:4618206-4625074 GCF_001723915.1 Gavialis gangeticus
GGGGGGGGGGGTACTGCTTTACCAGGGGCATGCCAAAAAGTTCCTAGCATGTTTAATCCAAGCTTTTCTTTTTTGTCAGGTTGAGAGCAACAAATGAAGCTGGATGATGGTACCAGAACACTAGTGATGGAGCTACTAGGATGTTAAATCTTATCATTCCAGGGCCAGGAAGTCTTAGACTATGTACAGTGGGTCAGTGACAACACAGGTCTCTAGAGCGACCTGCATCACGAGCCAGTCTTGGAAATCTGAGTGGTAGACGATCCCTGTGAAAGCAAGGAAGCGTACAGTGTGAACAGAAGATGCACAGTAGGACGGTGCGAAACAGCACCATTTCATTTTGATTTCTGTTTCACCATTTTGAAGGGACAGTGTTTCGTTTCATCATTTCATTTTATTTCAAAGCACATTTCCGTTTCATTTTGTCAAAACTGTTTCGCTGTTTCGACATGTTTCAACGTTTCTCACACAGGCATTTTCATAATTCCCCATTATAGCCTATAACTTTGTCATTTCTTTCCTGATTCAGATGAAAATTGCAGAGATGGTAGCCCCTTCTGAGGGCATGAAGCTTACCAAGTTTCAAGGAGATAGGTGAAGGAATTTCTGGGAAACTGCACCTCAAGTTACTGACAAGCAAAACAAGCGGCAGCCTCCTGTCATCCTGCATGCAGATCTGGGGGCCCACACCCCTGGGAGGGCTGTGCCAGACTCCTCCTGGGGGTGTGGGCCCCAGGATCAGCACTTGGGATGACAGGAGGCCGCCACTGCTGCCTGGAACTGGTGCTGCTGCTGGCCCCAGGCAGCAGCGGCAGCTTCCTGTCCTCCTGCATGCAGATCAGGGGACCCACACCTCTAGGAGGGCTGTGAGGCTATGCCGGACTCCTCCCAGAGGTGCAGGCCCCCAGATCTGCTTGGGATGACAGAAGGCTGCTGCTGCCACCTGGGACCGGTGCTGGGAAGACTGGTGCTGCCGCTGGCCACAGGCAGCAGCAGCAGCCTTCTGTCAGCCCACATGCAGATCTGGGAGCCCGCATCCCTGGGAGGAGTCCGGCAATGCTGGGAGGACAGGTTGATCTCTGGGGCTGGAGGAGCTGCTCAGAGCACAGCCCTGGCTCTCCCAGCCTTCCGCTCCCGGGCTGCGCTCCGAGTGGCTCTGCCAGCCCCATGCAGCTCAGCCCAGTGGTGGGAGACAGCAAGAAAGTGAGTGGCAGAGCTGTTCAGAGTGCAGCCCTGGCCAGTGAATCTCCCCTGCCTCCTGCCCCAAGGCTGAGCTCTGTGGGTCTGGTAGAGCTGCTCGGAGTGCAGCCTGGCAGTGGGAGGTAAGGGAGAGCCAGGGCTGCACTCCGACTGACTCTGCCAGCCCCACAGATATCAGCCTGGTGGCAGGAGGTGGGAAAGAGCCAGGGCTGTGCTCTGACCAGCTCTGCCAGCCCCACAGAGCTCAGCCCGGCAGTGGAAGGCAGGGGAGAGCCAGGGCTGTGCTCTGACCAGCTCTGCCAGCCCCACAGAGCTCAGCCCGGCAGTGGAAGGCAGGGGAGAGCCAGGGCTGTGCTCTGACCAGCTCTGCCAGCCCCACAGAGCTCAGCCCGGCAGTGGAAGGCAGGGGAGAGCCAGGGCTGTGCTCTGAGCATGGAGGCAGAGAGCAGCCCTGGCTGTCCCCCGCCGCCTGCCACTGGGTTGAGCTCCATGGGGCTGGCAGAGCCAGCTGGAGAGCAGCTCTGGCTCTCCCCTGCCTCCCACCACTGGGCTGCACTCTGAGCAGCTCCACCAGCTCAGCCCAGCAGCAGGAGGTGGCAGGAGACCCAGTGGTGGAGCCACTCAGAGCTCAGCCCTAGGCAGTCGCTCTCCCCTGCCTTCTGCCACCACACAGAGCTCAGCCTGGCAGCAGGAGGCAGAGTGCAGCCCTGGCTCTCCCCCACCACCCGCCACCAGGCTGCTTTGAAACTCAAAATGTTTTGAAACTTTCGAAACTTTTCAAGTGCCCTCATTTCATTTCAAAGCTGTTTTGAAGGCTTTTGTTTCATTTGGATTTCGTTGTTTCAAGCTCAAAATGCATCAAAACAGCTTCAGAACAAAACACTCACTGAAATTTCACACAGCCCTAATGCACAGCACCAAGCCAAGTATTAAGTCCTGGGATCAGAGGCAGATCCCAAGAACTTACTCAGGAAACTAAGTCTGGTTTTATATGGGGTGCCTACTGTAACCTGCATCCCAGACCTCCTGTGCCATGTGCAGATTCAGGTCAAGCTGTGGTAGTGTGGGGAGGATTTGTCCCGTGCTGGCCCTGGAGGTTGCAAGCATAGTGAGCCCCAGGATTGCCATGTGCTGCATGCAGTGTAGGGGCTGGACTGGCTGCGCACACTGCACATGGCACAGGGCGCAGGCACAGGGTGCTTATTGAACCAGCCCTGCTCACTGCATACAGCATGTGCTGTGTAGCAGGATGGAGTCCAAGGGTCGCCGTGCTGCCCCTAGGTCCCCTCTCTGTACTGTGCCAAGTGTGCTCCAAGCACCCTGCGAATCTCACCTGACACATCTTTGATCTTCTAAATCATAGGGAGGCTGCCCTTTGTCCTCTTGGCTACAGTTCCTGCGGTATGCCGGACCAGTGTTCAGTACGGTGTGTTCAGGAACACCCCCGCCTCATGGGCTATGCGTGGCTCCACACACCCCTGTACCATGCCCCAAGCCTCGCTGATGGACCGGACATTCGTCTGCCTCTCTTGCCCACTCTCTCCCTGTGGCCTTCTGGCTGCCCGCTGCCTTGCTGGGCCTTCTGGCTGCCCACTCACTGGGGCTGGGGCTCCCACACTGTCGTCGTTCCCCTATGAGGCCTCCTTCGTCCCCTTATAGCCTCACCCGGTCCTCCGGTATAACAACACAACAAAACACAAGCCTCTGCATTATAACTTAAATTCAGGCCTCACGGCTAAAACATCCTCTGAGCCACATCACAAGTGCTCCCTCTCTCACCTGCTACACCCACATTCAGGCTTTTTCCTTCCTTCACTCAGGGCAGAGCTCCTTCTCCTTTGGTCACAGGCAGGGTCCTTCCTTGCCTGGCCTCAGCCTGGGGTTATATAGGAGCCAGACCTGCCCCTTCCGGTCAGCTGACTCAACAGGCGCCGGCCCCTAGCTCCTCCTGGTTGCCCCGGCAACCAGCACCTGGGTAGCCATTCCTACTCTTCAAGTAGTAGGCCCCCCTTAGTGCCCTGCTACACACTGGCCCCAGGGCTTGTTGTGAGTGCAGCCCTTGTAGCTGGCCCAGGGTACGTAGCTACAAGGGTTGGATCCAATGCGGACTGGATGTACAAGGGCTGGTGTGCGGGCTGGATCCAATGCTGCATGCAGGGATTTCAGGGTATGGGCTGCGTGCTGTTTCCTGAACCAACCTCCTGTGCTGCCAGCAGTCTGTGTGCTGCATGCAGGAAGTGGGGCCAGGCCCAGCGCAGCAGGTCAGCCAGATTATACAACTCCACAGGCCAGATTCAGCCCATGGTCCACATGCTTGACACCCCTGTTCTAAGTACTGCAGGCACTTGGAATACCCACGGCAGACTGGCGTGTTGTTGTGACAAAATGGGCACACTTTAAATCCTAGTAAGCCATACTTAACATTCCTAATCTTTTCTTCTAAATCCATAAAAAAGAAAGGTTAGAGAACTGGAAAAATGAAAAAGGCCAAAGGACACGGTACCCTCAGAATGGCAGCACCACAGGTGCAGATAAAATTAGAGGAGTTAGGTACGAAGACAAAACCTGAGCTGCCTCTCAGGAAATAGGAGTGAGAATAACTTTAAGGCAAAAGGAAGAACATGCACAGAAAAAAAAGGAAATGTAAGTCTTTTTGAACGAAGGGCTTCAGTGGATTCTTAAGCTACAAGAGCACGAGCCAACAAACGCTCCATGTCAAGCCAATGTGGCTCAAGGGAACAAAGGAGCAGGAAGCATGCAAAGCATGGGGGGAGTGGGGCTATGGTATGCCCTACAGATACCAGTAAGGAAAAATATCTCCAAGCTCAAGTGGCTGTGCATGTGCATAAAGACAAATTGTTCAAAAAAGAACAAATACATCAACAACTAGCATTAATTTTTTGGGCCCCATGGCTTAGTTATCAGTGCAGCTTGTGGCCTCCTAAGATGATGAAAACAGAATTTTAACCACAGTGAAAAACAGAGATTTACTTTCAGAACAATGGTGAAAATGAATAAAATGTGCTCATTTCTTATTACAAATGTGCCCTGACATTCTGTAGCAGTGTGAATCATGGTTGCAATTAAAAAGCCCTAACCAGTGGGAAAGCACAGAGTCTGCAGTGGCGTCTTTGCTACTTTTCATGCTATTTTCACTACATTTGATGTAACCAGCCAGCCAACCAAGCCTAGGTAGATGCAAAAAGTACAACAAGGTCCAAAAGTTTTGCTACATTTAACATTTTCTTCTGTTTCTTTCAGGTTCTTGTGGCTCCCTCTTCATGACACATGAAGTGTTGTCTCTGACTGCAAGCTGGCAAGTTACAATAGCTGCTGACTGAGATGTTCTAAATGCCCAGAATAAACCCAGCCCAACAGACGCTGGAAAACAACTTCCAAAATAGCAATATTGACAGAACGCTCCATCTAGTCAATCCCCTTGGCAGGCAGTGACAGTATGCTGAGCAAACAAGTACTCTCATTGATTACCAAAGACCCACCAGACAGTCTTGTTGCATCTTACTGCCTGATATCCTATCACTAGGAGCAGGAAGGAACATTCTCATTAGACAGTTTTCACTCTTTTTAGGGTGTAGCTTAACTCAGAGCTACTCTCAGCTGAAGCTAATTTGTGGGGGCCAGGCAACTGCAGCTGGTATTTGAACACAAAGAGACCAATTAACTGGGAAAAAAGCTTCTGAAACAAGGGCAAGCTTCTTTCTAAGCTAAGCAGTTCAAGAGCCGATATAAATGAGTAGATTACCCCATCTATGAGTGACAGACAGATGGTGCACGTGGGCAGCCAAGTAAATGTCATACGTACAGGTTGGTGCATATACTCTGTCTTTAATAAATACGTCATGCTGGCTAGAATGGCCTCAATACTCTATAAACAATCCGAGTTGAGTCATATGTGTATTTTTTGGGCAAACTTGCAGGGATAACAAAGATGTAGGCACAGTGGTGCAGGGAATGGCTATAAAATCTGCAGCCCTGAAAAATGTGGGAAATCTAGCATGAAGCTTGTAGCATATACAGAAAAATTCACAGTAGCTCAACTAAAGAGAATATAGTGTATGCAGATTTCTAATACGCCCACACCAGAGATATGCCAGTAAGTTTAATCAAAAAACTTTTCTGCCTGCCTGCATAACTGTGATACCTAAAGCTGCTAGGATCATTTATAGACAAACGTAGGAGGAAGTCTTTTTTGTAATCCACATTTCTTAGATTCCCACCAGAAGCCTAGGCTTGCCATACACAGGAAGTCATTGCTACTACTCCCAAGCATTCAAGGCCAATTAGACATGAAAAAGGACTTTTAGAGGTTTTCCCAATTAATGTTTCAATAATGGTGACAGCACTGATGCTCTAGCAAATAAATTAGCTACTGGTTATTTAGTTCCAGGAAACCAGAATTTTGTCCTAGTTTCCTTTCCGAGCCATGTGGTGCATCACAGCTGTTCTCCCCATGTGCATGGAAGTCCTGTGGCATGTGTTGTTACAGGATTTATGTCACCCACCAGTGACTACAACAGCTGCCTCCAGGGTGGGACACAGCAGCAGCTTTAAGCTGCATACTGAGCAGCTTAGGAGAAAAAAATATGATTGCCTCACCTTGTCAAAACTGTAGTGTTTTATAATTAATGCAATTTCCTGTTTCAGCCAAGCTAAACACATAATCATGAGGTCTAAGAACCCCAATCAGACCAAGACCTCACTGTGCAGAGCACTGTACAAACGCCAAGTAAAGCATGGTCTCTGTTGGCACTGGATTTATGACCCAGATACCTTGTTCCAGGTGGACCCCAAGCCCTCAGACTGACCACAACCTTTCCATTCGATAACAGGCAATTTTTACTGATACACAGTGATAGCAGATAAGAATAATGCAAACAATTCTACATATCTACCAGTCCCAGGATTCACAGAGTCAAGGTACATCTGGCCGGTATGCGAGCTTCACGCTGGGGTTCCAAGAGCTGCTCTAATTAAAGTGCCCAGGGCATCACACGTATCAGCATCCCTGTGCTGAAAAATGGCGGCGGGGCGCTTTAACTAAAGCTTGTTCAATGTTGAATGAGCTTTAGTTAAAGCGCCCCCACTGCTAATTTTCAGCATGGGAATGCTGATACATGTGATGCTGGAGTCTGCTGGAGCACAGTAATTACCAGGCTGCATCAGACTCAATTAATCAAGTCTACTTCAATGTGCTATAATTACAGCATGTCACAGCAGCCTTGATGCACACGTATAGGGCACCCCATGTGAGCAGGTGCAATGTCTAACAAAGTCACGGCTTCAACCTAAGATTCTCGAAGTTTCCTGTTCTCTGTCTCTAACCTAATCAGCACCTCATAAAGTTGACTTTATTGACTAATACGGTAATGCCAGTCACAAGCATTCAAAAGTCATGAGACCACTTGCAAAAAACCCCCATGAGATTCACTTAAAATGTATGAATTCCAAAACTCATTTCTTTTTACTTTTAAAGCCCCCAGGTTCACAGTTCCTATCTTCACTGTGCAACCAGGCATGCTAGGGACTTTTTATCAAAGTCCACATTCTCGTTTAATACTGTGAGGCCAGCAGTTGAAGTTTTACCACCACCAAATATTGTGAGACTTCTGATAAAAACCACAAGAGCTCATAACACTACTAGAATTTC
>NW_017728993.1:4630074-4637635 GCF_001723915.1 Gavialis gangeticus
CCACCACCAAATATTGTGAGACTTCTGATAAAAACCACAAGAGCTCATAACACTACTAGAATTTCTGCCTCGAGTTCCTCTAATGTCCTAAAACAGCTAAGTCCCTCAAGATCTTGAGCAAAAATATATATCAACTTTAGCAAGGTAATCCCGATACCTCAGCTCTGTACAGACTTGCTCATCTGTTGGCTTATAGATGCTTTTGCACTATGTCTTAATTGAACATCCAGTTCAAGACATCTACACGGTCATTAGTGACTCATACTGTCAATGCTGGACTACAAATTCTCTGATTCAAGCCAAGACTTGTTCTTCATCCATCCCTTTTGATATTGACTGCTATTACAAATTTCCCATGTTTGCTTCATTTTCCAATATGCTACTTCTCCCTGTAGCTCTGGTAAGCCATCAGTCTATTTTCATCTGTGAGCAAAAGCCAAGCTTCACTAAGGCCCCTGCAAATTTCACCTAACACCCTTGATTCTTTAGCAATCTCCATTCTTTTCAACCACAGGATCCTCTTGAATTTTTCCTAACAACATGCACAATTTCTGCTCTTCCCTACTTGGAAAAACAGTCAGTTAAACCTTACTTTCATTTTCCAGTTACTACTTTATCATCAACCTGGGCTTTCTCTGAAAGGACATTAACATTGAGCATGTGATGAAACTATTACAAGACTTTCACAACACATACTTTAAAGCAAGTTACCAGTATTGATTATAATAATAACGCACAGTGCCTACACAGAGTTTTGTAAACTCAGAGCAACTAATCCTCACAAACCCCAAGCTAATTAATTTCAACCCTGTTTTGGAGATAAGGAGACTGAAATAGAGGTCTTCAATGACTTTGCCAATGTCGCAAAGTGCATCTGTAGCTGAAGAGAGATTAGAACTCGGGGATTCTGGCTTCCTTCTCAAAATCCTTAAATGCTCCTTTACTGAATCTGAATTAATATTCACAAATATATCATCAACATAGCACTAACTGCTCCAAAGCCCTTAGTTAGGTCAACAACAGTGTTAGTGTCTTTATTTGACAGGTTAATTCAATTTATTAGTACAACTGAACTGTCTGAAAAATTAAATTCTTCATCCTTTGACATCTATCAATCTTTGTTAGGATAACTTAAAAGGTTTCTTATCTTCTAATTATTCAGGTTAAAGTAAACCATTGACTTTTTGTCATTATGGCCCATTTTAATGCTAAACTTCAGTTTTTGCAATGTAATTTAACCCCTCAACAGCTCCTGAGCCCATTATGTATGGTAAAACATGAGCAGTCCAGGAGATACTATGGAGGTTACTCCCAGAAAGAGTTCATTTTCTATTCTGATTCCTCCCAGATATTTTTGTAACTAGTGAGTCAGAGTTATTACCCAGGTTTTGCTTTTTCCTTTTGCTGCAGGAGGTGACCTTTATGTATGCGAGCACATGCAACCCACCTGTTTGTTGTGAGGCTCTTTACTCTGTGATTTCTGATACACCAGACTCTTGTTCAAAAATGCTTTCCGTATATTTATTTTACCAGGCTG
This sequence comes from Gavialis gangeticus, assembly GCF_001723915.1. Classification (NCBI taxonomy): domain Eukaryota; kingdom Metazoa; phylum Chordata; order Crocodylia; family Gavialidae; genus Gavialis; species Gavialis gangeticus. The sequence continues at coordinate 4,631,612 of NW_017728993.1, forward strand.
CAATACAGCCTGATTCAAGACCAGTGTCAGGAGTTATCTCAGCCATTGGTGGAAGGGTAAAAGGTAAATGCTGAAATGTAAATATCATGACCCTTGCTCCAGACAGATTTAATTTTGAATATCAACATGGTACAACAAATTACTCACAGGTAATCTTACAGAGCAAGAACTATTCACAGAAAACATTTGGCAACTAACTTTGAATAATGAGACCAATCAATAAAATTGCCACCTCTTGAGATAATTTGTGAACAGCAAGCTGCAAAAAATTATCATTGATTTAAATGATTCATTATGAATTATTCACCCACTTTTTAATCACCATTCATTTTTTAACAATGAATTCAAGAAAAAAAACCTGGATGTGTGAAAATTAAAAGTGATTGCTGTCAATCTTTACCCAGCGCTAGAGAAAAGACTGGAAACAAAAACAAATTCCAACTTAAATTTTATGTTTGCTTATTAATTTTGGACAGTCAAACAAATTTTGGCCATATATTGACCTGTCCTGAATTATTCTTCTTTCTTATTCATGAACCTTTTCATTTTGCTATTTTAAATATTTAATGATATATAAAGATTTCATAATTATGAATGAGGATTAACAGCAGTCTTTGATTTCTACTGAAAAACCAAGTCAGAAAGCTACAATTTTGTTTCCTTTGATGAGAATGTGGGTTTTGACCTTTATTTGACTAGGACAGTGATTCTCAAAAGGGTTGCCAGGGCACGCTGGGGTGCCTTGAGATCTTTTCGAGGGTGTCATGGGGCGCTACACAATGTTAGCACTGCTAGGTTCACAAACAAGAGTCACAAGATAAACCCAGAAATTTCAAATAGGAATCCACAGTTGTGGTCTTTCTGGGTTCTTTGCAATAGAAAAACTGCTCTATTATTTTCCTGTAGGCAATAAACAGAGTGAAAACTAAGAGCTGGCATTTTCTAAGGGGTGTCTCAAGCCTAAAGAGGATAAGAACTGCTGGACTAGGACTTAAGTAGGAACCTAAAATAGTACTTTTAAGTCTACTTCTTACTCAGCAATCAACAAGTTTTATCAGTTTTATTTTAAAATGGCATACTCTGTAAAATCAACTTAGGAGGATGATATGGCATAACAGAAATAACCATCTAAGAAAATTTATATTCTTATTAGTCTTTCAAATTAATAAGTGAAGGAACAGATTTATCATTACTAGACCTACTACATGAATGATCCATTTACGGAATAGGAGTCCATTATACTCCAATTCTATATTTTATAAAGTCAAATCTCCTTTAAGTGAACACTTGAAAAAGAACTAAACCTGACGGAGTCAACTTAAAGGGCGCGTCTATACGTGACGCTGTGTTGCAGTAGTGATGTGCTACATAGCAAGCAGCTCCTGGGGGCAGGGAGCATTCTCCCAGTCCCCACTCCATGATCATGGAGCCAAAGCCAGGAGGATCATGGAGCCAGGGCCAGGAGGATCATGGAGCCAGGGCCAGGAGCATCCTGTTGCCAGAGCAGTGGGACACTGTCCTGGCCCGGGCTCTGACACTGGAGCCTGCCCCAGCAGCAGGCAGCTCTCGGGAGCAGGGAGAAATCTCCCACCCCCTGCTGCCCAGCTGACTGGGAACAAATTTTCTCCTGGTCAGCTGTCTACATGTCTTATTGCACAGTAGCTGCTCAGCAGGTAGCAAATTAACTGCCAAGCAAATTAACTGCCAAATTTCTGTGCAGTAAGGGTCTTCGCATGTAGACGATGATGCTTACTGTGCAGTAATTTGCTCTACTACACAGTAAAACGTCTCATGTAGATGCACCCAATAAGTAAAAAAAGGTTTTAGAACACAGTGGCTAACATATGTTACATTCCTTGGATGGGCAAGACAAGCTTGAATGTTAACATATGCCACTGGTCGAGGTAAAGTCCAGATGGGTAGGCTTTACTCATGCATGTTAAAACTGTGCACCTCATTTCTGGTAAAGACAAAACTCTCAGAAAGCCCCACTAAAATGAATCTCTACCCAGCACAATGCAGTGGTAGGTAACAATTTAGCCCCTAAAACTTTACAATTTTGAGACAAGACAAAGAACCACTATTTACAATCAGTAAAAACTCTAGGAAGAATATACTAGTCTATTCATTCTATTCTACCACTACCAGAATAATAGATGAATGTGCAAGTTCAAGAAGTCTGGAGCTCTCTGCAACTGCAAAATCTGTCAGTGCTCCACTTTCTCCTACCCACTTGCCCTCACCTTCTGTGTCATTGTAGCACAGAGAGCAACCGTAATACGTACGCAGATAGGAATTAGGAAACAATGGAGATTTCTTACCAGACAGACAGCAAAAATTTCCAGGCAGAGTATACTGGACAACAACCTCATTCCACCATTATGAAACAAATAAAGAGGAGTCGGAAATAGAAAGCAGGGGGAAAAATGTTATTCCAAGATTTATTCCAAAAGTTTTGGCCCTCGAAATGGACTTTGTCACTATCCATGTTAGAATCTGCTAAAACATTTACTTAGCACTAATAAAAGTACAGTGAAAAATTATATCAATTGTGGCATTTTCATTAATAATCTCCCTCTCTCTCTTGCACATACACAGACGAACACACTTTTCAAGAAAGATCTGGGCTTAGAGTTTAAAGACTCTTAACCCTGATTGTCAATGAATGTTAATAGGCTTTTTAATTTTTTACATTCTATTGACTGCTTATCATTATTATGAGATACCGGTGTCTGCTCTTTATTATTAATGCTCCCTCTTATTGACATTATTGATACACTGGGTCACAGAAACTGTTCTGTAAATGGGTCCGAGAATCTTTGCTGCAGCAAATGAATTGTAGAACAATTTATTTTATTGTTCATAGACCACTGCAAGGTCAGCAAATCTGGAACTCCCTGTAACTGCAAAATCATTCAGTGCCCTACTTTCTCCACCCACCTGCCCTTAACTGCTCTGCCATGCTAACTCAGGGGGCCAGGAATGTTATGTACACAGATGGGAAGCACAAGAGAATGGAGCTTCTTAGAGAAAGAGGTCAGCTGGAACATGTTACAGCAAGGACTGAGAATAAAAGAAGAGGTAACCCAGTTTCTCCCAAGAAGCTTAAAAGTATTATTGTTATTATTATTATTATTGTTATTGTTATTATTATATAACTCAGCACAAATTAACTTATGCCCTATATCTTATGGTACTGAATCATAAATAGTAAACAGTACACTAGCAATCCAGTTTCTGCCTCAGGTAGGATAGGATCCTCATGAACTGGAAACTGTGGAGAGAGGTACTTAGCCATGTTAGTCTGAAGTCAAACAAAAGGCAGGGCAAAGTGGTCCCTTATGACTAAGACAGGAATTACACATAAACCAAGATAAGTGATTGGAAACCAGTTCAAATCTGTAACCCAACAGAAGTTCAGTACACATAAACCACTTTCAAAATGGTGAAAACCAGTTTAAGATAAACCTGGATGGAAGTTGTATCAGACTTAACTGACTTAGGTTAAATTGGTTTATTAAACTTCTGTCCAAAATCCCCTCCACATCCAAGTTAACTCGCAGTCCCCCAGCATCCCACAATGCTTTGCACCTCCCCCATAACCCCTTACCCCCCTGCAGGGGGCATGGGTTACCCTTGGCCCAACCTGTCTATTCCAGCCCAACAGGGAGGCATGCTCTAGTGACCCCTGGCTTCCAGCCTAGGCCACTACAGTCATATGGCTGCATTTCTAGAATCAAAAGTGAATATCTATTTACTTGCTTATCAGTTTAATCTATGCATCTTAGACAAACCTGCAAAGATCAAACTGATTCAGCCTTGGGCTTTTTAACTGTTTGTACTTAGCCTTAGAGACTAACTAGTTCAGAGAGGAATGAGCTTTTGCAGGCAACTACCTACTTCATCAGGTGTTAGCACTACTCTCTCCACTGTGTCTGGTGATCATGCAGCTTTTGCAGGAATCTTACAGGGAACATGCCTCCCACCAGATGCTACCATGCCTTAGACTAAATGATAACAAAAATACATAAATAGCTACAACCAACTCCAATGGATATTATGCCAGGGTTCATTTAAAATGTTTCACGCTGCTTCATGGGAAAAAGGACAGCCTTCATGCCTCAAAACTATTAGCCTCTCTTTATACAAAAGGACAATGAAGAAGACCTCATGACCTCTAACAAAAGGAGAAATGCAATGTTCATGTTCTAGGTATTATGAAAGTTTCTTTAAGTATATACTTGCACAAGGAATCGCACTTTTTGCTTCATTCATAATGCACAATCATCATGCTTCATTCATTCTCTTCATGCACATGCAAACTGTTTTGGATAAAATAAAAACTCCTATGAACCTGGAGCCAAAGTTTGAACTAGCCTAAACTAAACACTGGGGATTCAAAGAACTTCTTCCAACTTTTTTTCAATGTTGCATAGGTCTCCTCAATTGCTGGTGACAGCTGAACTGGTAATAGCCATTTATAGATAAGGAAAATAGGTCATGCTTGAAACCATGTTCATTATCTGCCCATTTAAATATGGTTTTCCAACTAGTGTAGACATAGGTTAATAGCTTCAAAATATGTTAGCTAGTTAAGGGTGACCAAGGGAGAGAGATGCAAATAGTTTAGTCTCTCAATTTAAATTGTTTATTAAATTATATTTTGATACTAAGATAAAACATAATATATTTCAGTTTGTGATAGGCCACCAGGGCCATCCCGGGGGGGCTAAATTGGGGTAATAGCCCCAGGCCCCATGCTTTGGGGGGCCCCACAGAGCCAGGCAGAGAGGCCATGGCTGGTGGGCTGGGTGGCCCTCTGCTTGTTCCGGACAGAAGTTCTGGCTGCCACCCATCCCGCTGCGTCAATTGTGCCGGGGCTTTCACTCCCCAGTGTAAGTGTGCCATGGCGGGGGGAGGCAAGCTGTTTCGCCCTGGGCCTCACGCCCTGCTGGGATTGTCTCTGCAGGCCACAATATGAGATGAATGTAAGTATGGGTAGTGACTCTTCATAAGATTTATAGACATTAGTAATAAAATGTCTTATCAAGCAATAGGCCCAGTAGAACTTGTCCTCATGGTGCTATATATTTTCTACTGCAGGGGTTTTCAACCTTTTTTAATATGTGTACCCATGGTGGCCCCCTTTTTAGTAAGTGTACCCAGTGGGGAAGGGGGAATGGCAAGCAGCCAGATGCCGAGCAGGGGGTGGGGTGGCAAGCAGCCAGATGCCGAACGGAGGCAGAGCAGCAGCAGTACAGCATCTGTGCAGCCCTGCTCTCACCCTGCCCCAGCCCTGCTTCTGTAAGGCAGCGGCATGGGGTGGTGGCACTCCACCCCCACCTACCCCTGCGTACCCCCTGGGACCTTTCAAAGTACCCACAGGGGTATGCGTACCCATGGCTGACAACCCCTATTCTACTGTCCCCCAGATCTGTGCAGGGGGTGGAGGCAGCTGCTGCTGCAGGCTGGACTCTGCACCCCACTGGCCCAGAAGCCGCATGATGCCATGTGCCTACTGCTGCCAGGTGGGCAAGGGACAGACACACACACATACAAAGATGCAGACATGCACATGCAGACACAGACACATGTGCAAATGCAGACAGACACACACACACACACACACACACACACATACATGCAGATGCAGACACACACACAGACACACACGCAGACACCCCTGCCCAGCAGGTAAGTGTGTGTGGGGGGAAGAGGCAAGGTGGGGGAGCGGGAAGGGGCTGGGGACAGGCCAGATTGAGAAGGGGGGGGTCAGTGTGTCTCTGTGTTCACTCCCAGGAGCAGGGCTGGGGCGGGGTGAGGGCAGTGGTGTTCCTCTACAGGCTGCACACACACTGCCTACCCAGCCGGACAGTGGGGTAGGGGGGCTTGCACATGGCAGCCGCCACTGCCACCCACCACCCTGCACCACCACTGTGCCCTGTGGCGGGCCAGTAGGAGGCGCTCCTGCATTGAACCGCCCATCTCCTTGCGCCCGACCACCTTCCAGGCTCCGAATGCCTC
>NW_017728993.1:4637646-4658280 GCF_001723915.1 Gavialis gangeticus
TCTCCTCTGCTGGGCCCATCCTAATCAATTGGTCACAGCACAGGGATTTAAATCACATTGTCACAGGGTAGAGATTTTGGGGAGAAACCAAGGTGGCTTCCTGCCACATGCCCCACATCGCTTTCCCACAGCCGGTCACAAGTGCAGCTACATGGGCTGCTGACAGGCCTTGTGCCTGGTCAATCATGCACCACCCATCAACAGCCCAAGAAACCTCATGTATGACTGGCTGTGGGAAAGTGATGCAAGGCACAGGAGCAGCGCAAGGTGGTGGGTGGTGGTGGTGGCCACCACGTGCGAGCCCCCTCATCTGGCCAGCCAGGTTCATAGAATCATAGAATCACAGAAGTCGGGTCGGAAGGGACCTTGTAGATCTTCAAGTCCGACCCCCTGTCTGGGCAGGAGACACATGCAGATGCAGGCCAGGTTGCATGTGTGTGGCCCGCTGAGGGGCACCACTGCCCTTGCCTCCCTGGCCCTGCTCCTGCTAGTGAGCACAGAAAAGGAGCTGTGTTGGGGATGGGAGGCACTGCGGTGTGCTATGTGGGGCCAGCGGTGCCCAGTGGGTCTTTCCCCCTGCCCCTCTCCAGGGTAAGAAGTATGGGAACGCACTGGGGGAGATGCCACTGCTGCACCTCGGGGCATGCTCCATCCCCACTCACCTGCCTGCCTGTGTGTACCCCCTACCACCTTTCTAAGTACCCCTAGGGGTATATGTACCCTCAGCTGACAACCCCTTGACTAAAACAAAGGACTATCAAAAGAAACAAAGGCAAAGGCCAAGCCTACCCTCTAGGCCTGAGCTGCAGGTGATTTGGGTCACAGCTCCACTGGGAGCAGAAAGTTGCAAGCTTTGACCTGGCCCAAAACTGGCAGGATTAGAAACTCCCAGGTTCCAAACCTGTCTAAGCTGCCAGGTGTAAATCCTGGCCAGCAAACCCAAGGAACCATACTCTTTCCCTCGAATATTAACCCCATAAAACCTCAAAGGAGAAAAAGGGGAAGAAAAGGAGGAGTGGAGTTCCCAGACACTGGGATAATTCTCTCTCTCTCTCCTCTACCTGAGCTTCTTTTTGCTATCTGCAGTGCTTCTCCCTTGGAGGAGATGTCACTCTTCAGCAGCTGCTAGTAGCTTCTCCTCCCCCAAACCAGCCTAGCTCCCCTTACATCTCTTTGCATGACATTACCCAGGGAGCACCACACTCAAGTTCCTCTCCCCACCAGTAGGCCTGAATAATCCTCTGCTTCCCTTGGCCAATGAGGCCAGAGGGTTTTACATATTTTTCTCCAGATACAGGCCCCAGCTAGCCATGTGCTGAGCACATGGCCAAAACATATGGCCTTGCCCACATAAAAAAGAACACACACAAAAAAACACAATGTACAACCCAAGTGTGCAGGTGTTACACTTAAGTTTAACTACATATACATAATAATATTACATGATTATTCTTATTATCACAAATATCACCACTGCCACCACCACACATTTATTGGGACATTCAAATGTCCCTCTGTGGATTGAGCTCTCATTGTGCTGGGAGCTGTTCAAAGACCAAAAAAAGACATTCCTAGGCCTGTTTTCATAGAAAAGAAGTCCACGCCACCCCTCATGCCATCTAGAAAGCTTTTTAATCAATGGGCCGTTATCCACACACTACGTTTCAAGCTACCCAAATAGCTCCTCTTCTTGAACTTTCAAGACTGCAGAGAAGAAACTCCCATATGAGATCAGAAAAGTTTTAAATGTTTCACCTTTACTATGGATTCATTAGTAACTATGTTTTAAAAATAAATGACCCTTCTAACTTATTCTTCTTAGAACTTGGCAAGCTTCATTTTCTCCCTTCTGTAATTTTGGGCTCTCTGACAAGCAGTTATTGACCTGCTCCTAAAGAGTCCAACTCTTACAACTCATGATGTGTGTATCAAAATGTTTCACTGGGATTTTTTTCTTCTGGATGAAAGGTCAGAAAGCTTTTTCATGCTATTCTCCCCATGGCCCTTCAGTTCAGATTGGTTATCAGACAGCCATGTTTAAACCAGACACTATTAGGAAGAATGAGAAACATATTTATTTTTCTCAATAAAATAAAAAGGTAGCACATTCTGGGTGAATGCCTGTTTGTGGGGCTGCATGTTACTGTTAGTTCTGGCTTACAACCCTTCAGTTGGTTGAGAGAGCAAGAGTTTGACTAGAAAAGACAAAAGTGAAACAAAGTCAAAAGGACTAATTTTGAAAATTACACTACACAAGTCAAAAGAAACAAAAAGCTGAAGCCTAAGTGTAACATTGTGAAATTACCTAAATAAAGCATTTTTGACTGGCAGATACTATTTTTTTCTAGCTATCATTTTGTGACCATTTTTCAGATTTTGACTTGTCATCCCATTTTCGACAGGAAAAATCTCTAAAATCACAAAAATCTCATAGAATGAGAAAAAACATCTCTCAGGGCTAGTCACAGTTGCCTGTGTCCTTTTTATGGCAATTCTCTAGTGTACTGAATAGCCATATACATGCACTTTACAAGTGTTACTCCACTTTTAGAAAAATATTTACAATGGTATCTTCCTGTGAGAGGAGGTCTCATATAGAGTTTTCTGACACAAATTAATTTATAGAGTTTATACCTTGTCCTTGTTAAAAAACAAGTGGGCAGTAACATACATATTAGGTGTTCTCCTACCATTCTACCATGCCCAAAATTGCCACTGAGTGGTAGACAGGAAAAGGCCTTTAGTGATGTGGGCAGATCTCACTTTTAATGACCAATATCAGCATTACTGCCACGAACAAAACATATCAAGCAAAGTTGAAGAGAGGTCAAAATAAGCACAGCAAATCTGAAGTCCTTGAAGTTGTGGGGCTGTTGTTCAGAATTTTTCTTTATCAGCTCACAGGCTTACTTTAAATAACAACAAGAAACCAAAACAGAAAAAAACACAAGTCCCTATCTTCAAGACTCCCTTGAAATGCATCTTCAATTGTTACTTGGGACAAACACTGAGTCTCTGAGCAGAGAATAATATATCAGCTTATGTTATTCACAGCAACAAGACATAGGTTACCGCAGAGTAGCAAAGTGCAGCACTGAAAAAGAATTTCCAGGGATTCATCTGCACCAGTGCTCCCGCCATCAGCTATATGGGCTTAGCTGGAGCATGGAAGTCCAACTTCCACAACAGCATAAAAAGTAGGTTTAAGAAAATGGCTTTTACTTTAGAATACGTTATTTACCGTTTATTAACAAACAAGTTTTCTTAAGAGGACTCTGCACTTAGGACATACAGTATGAAATGGTATTAAGAGGACATGATCAGGTTCCTTTTATTCTGGACCTGCCCCTATTTCCCCCTATCATTACACCTGAAAATATATTTTCATTTCCCATGACCTGGCTGTTGCATACTTATAAGTTTTACTATCCCAATGAAGAGTTTATTTTACTGTATTTGATCAGTTGGAAACCATGCGATTTCTGGGGAAGATTGTTTTAAAAAGTTCTACTTCCATATTTCACATATACACATGTAAATTAAGCATGTTACTATGCATCCAAGTAAGCCCCTGCAAAATCTAACACAACTAATCTTGGCACCTCACAATAAGATGTTCCACACGGTCCAAACACTGACACATTAACCCATATACCCCTACAGATACGGTCTCCTACCTAAAGATCCAAGACAGCTAAGTTCTTAAGAAGGTATTTAATTTTAAATTTGTCCTCAACAATGAGCCAACTCAGATGACAAGCATTAAGCACATGTTGAAGTGCTTATTGAATCGAGGTTTACATAACTCTTGTTAGTTAGTTAGTTTAATTTAATTTACAGCACTGGAGAACTACAACTTGCCCTACAAGGAAGGCCAAGGTTTAGGCTGCAGATTTGCTAGTTGTTTCTTTTAGACTTCATTGCAATAAAAAATTTCTGGTCTGGTCTAATTGCTATTAAAGCACTCTAGTTTGAACAGAAAGCAACCTTGTGAGGGGTAGGTGGGTTTGTGGGTGTACACATGAGCAATTCCGCTGCTGTTTCTTTAAACATAAAGCCATGAGACAAGGAAGATGTTCATGCTTCGTAAACGGGCAGGTTTTTCTGTCTCCCAGAGAAACAAGAGTTCTAGAAATAGACAGGTCAGACAAACAATACAAAAATCTTTGCAAGGATATGAAATGCAGTCTGGATTGCCAAATGCATCACATTCATGAGTTGCTTGTTGTTGGTGAGATAACCTTGGCATTCCCACCACCAAACAAGACAAAAAAACAGCCACAACAGGTTTCTTCTGACCTACCTATTTCTTGATACTTGTCTCAAAAAGGATAGCTGTCATCCAAGAAACACATGGCACAACTACAAAACCATGACAGACTTCAAAAGTAGTTCACTTCCCAGCTTTCCCAAGTGCCACTGACAGTACGGATCTTCCCACGAGAACCACACTGCATTCGTCAGCTTCCCGGCCTGGTCAAACCTTCCTACAAAACTAATACAAGTGCAACCCCTTCAGCAGCCAGTATCAATCAAGAATGGCTAGAGGTTGGCCAGATTTTTTCAAATACACTTTAAATATATCTGCTGGCTGATGGAGCATCAGACTGGAATAGGGTAAGAAAGCCAAATTGGTGCTTTCATTGCATCTACTAGAACACAAAAACATTTTAGAAACTGTCAAGAGTAAATCCCAGGAAAATTCACCATTTGTAAAATAGGCATGTTTTAGTTTCACCATCTAAACTCCTGTATTTTTAGTGGCAAGAGAAAGGACTGTAGTTCCAGAAATAGAAGCCAAAGCACAGTGCTGTTTTATCCTGGAAATTGTTTGCATTGTACCAAATGCTGACCTAATCCATGGGTGGCTTAATTTTTCTAGATCTGCTAACCCAGCTCTAGTTGGCAGAGGTTTATTCTAAATGTATGAAGCATTCTGCTTCCACAAACAAAAGACCACAGAGGCCTATTAGCAAATTGACTATAGACAGTCATATAATAAAGGCTCCTACATTCAGATTTCTTTAATTACTTCCTAATAATTCCCTAATAATTGAATTCTCAAAAAACCCAAGCAACTAAAAGTTAGGTGGGGAAAACATCTCACACACCACTGTGATGCTGGTTTTGTTCACCACTTGTGAAACCTGGATGAATTCAGCTACTGTAAAATAAAGGTTTCATACCTGAAAAATCTTGTTTCCAAATGCTCGGGAATAATTAAGGAAATATTTGACTTGGATTCTGAACAATGGGCATTTAATGTTCAAGCAAAATCCACTGGAGTCCTCTCCTGCATTGCATTCTGCTATTACTCCAGACACTGGATCTTCCCCAAGCCACATATCTCAATCAGCGCCTGCTCGTGGGACTGCAGCAGACATATGTTCTCTTAGAACATCGTGTACAGCTTCCTTGCTGACACATCCTTCTACAACAAGAGAGTGCCGGCATCAAAAGGAACACGCAGGTTTATCTATGTTATGCTGCTAGCTCTTTTACTTCTCTGCTACTGCTGTCCATTGTCACCCTAATTTAGTGCCAAGGGGAACAAATGTGCTCATCAAGCTGCAACCCAACACACAACCGTGGGCTGGCACCAGAAAAACATTGTTCCAGGTGTCTGTTCTTCCCTCCTTCTCATCATGTGGTCGCTTGCTCCTTTCTTCTAGTTGCCACTAACGATGAGATTCAAACTGGCAGCTAAAGTAATTGCAGTGCAAACACCCTCCTGAGAATGCCAGATGACCACTTGCTCCCCTGCATGCTTGTGAATAAAAGGACCCATGAATCGCATTCACAGAATCATAGAAAATTAGGGTGGAAGGACCTCAAGAGGATGTCTAGTCCAGCCCTCTGCTCAAAGCAGGAACATCCCCAACTACTAGACCATCCCAGCTAAAGCTTTGTCTGGCTGGGTCTTAAAAACCTCCAAGGATGGAGACTCCACAACTTCTCGCAGTAACCTGTTCCAGTGCATTACTACCCTCCTAGTGAGAAAGATTTTTTCCTAACATCTAACCTAAACTTCCCATGCTGCATCTTTAGACCATTGCTTCTTGTTCTGTCATCTGAGGACAATCTAGCTCCATCCTCTTTGGAACTGCCCTTCAGGCTAAGGCTAAAGGTTAACCCTGAAGGCTTCTATTAAATCCCCTCTCAGTCTTGTATTCTCTAGACTAAAAAAGCCCAGTTCCCTTGGCCTCTCCTCAGAAATAATGTGCCTCACCACCGTAAGCACCTTTGTTGCCCCCTGCTGAACTCTCTACAATTTGTCCACATCCTTTCAGTAGTGCGGGGTCCAAAACTAGACACAGTACTCCAGATGTGGTCTCACCAGTGCTGAATAGAGGGAAATAATCACTTCCCTCAATCTGCTAGCAATGCTCCAGCTAATGAAGCCTAGCATGCCTTTAGCCTTCTTCACAACAAGGGCACACTGTTGGCTCACTGAGTTTCTTGTCCAGGCTTTTCTGCAGAGCTGCTACTTAGTCAGTCCCCAGGTTGCACCAGTGCATGTGACTGTTCTGTCCTAAGTGCAGGACTGCACTTCTCCTTACTGAACCTCATGAGATTTCTTTTGGTCCCACCCTGCAACTTCTCTAGGTATCTTTGAATTTTAGCCCTACCCTCCAGCATGTCTACTACTCGCCCCAGCTTGGTGTCATCTGCAAACTTCCTGAGGGTTCACTCCATCCAATCTTTTTGTTAAGATTTTTGCTAGGGAGTTTGCTTGGAAACTCTCTCTCACATTCCTTCACTGTAAGCTTTCTGAGAGAAAAGAAGTTTGCAGCGGAAAGGGAACCCTTCAGGACTGAGAAATAGCAAACAGGCCAGTTACAGAGGAGTTTGCTCAGGAAGGTCTGCTTGGAAAAGAAACAGCAGATTAAAAGACCCAGAGAGATGGCTGGAGGGCATCACAGTCCCAGAGCCACCGCCCCTTCCATCCTCATGCTCTGCTTGCACCTGTGAGTTGTCTGTGCAGGCAGGACTGCACACCGTCAAGACTTCCACCCAAGTGCTCATTTGGTGCCATACAGACAGCAGCTTGCAGGTTCCTTCCAGTGTCAGCCAGGTTGGGGAGTGCCTGCAATGTGAGCAGTGCCTTTTGGTGATGTCCCTTAGGGATAAGGCAAGAGAGCTACAGGAGGAGGTAGCAAGGCTCCAAAATATGCTCTGCCACGCAGACTTCATCTATTCCATGCTACAGGAAACCTCTAGGACTGTGGAGAAAAAACTGCCAGAGGTGGTTCTAGAAAAGGAAGAAGACATGGACTTCCACGAAGGTGCTGGTATGAGTTAGATGAATGGACAAACCATCCTGATGTGCAGAAAGAATAGAAAATATGGAAGGCGACCAGCTTGGCTTAACAGGGAACCCTTCACATCCCTTGTGAGCTGCAACTCCAGTTGTGTTTTGGCCTTCCTGATTTCATCCCTGCATGCCCAAGCAATACTTTTATACTCCTTCCTAGTCATTTGTCCAAGTTTTCACTTCTTGTAAGCTTCCTTTTTATGATTTAGTTTACTGAAGAGTTCCCTGCTAGGCTAAGCTGGCCAAGCCACATGCTTGCTAGTCTTCCTGTGCATCAGGGTGATTTGTTTCATAGGCATTAGGGCTGGAAGGGACCTTGGAAGATCATCAAGTCCAGCCCCCCACCCAAAGGGTAGGAAGTCAGCTGGGGTCATAGGATCCCAGCAAGATAAGCATCCAATTTACTCTTGAAGGTGTTCAATGTAGGTGCTTGAACCACCTCCGATGGCAGGCTGCTCCAGACCTTGGGGGCTGGGACAGTAAAGAAATTCTTCCTTATGTCCAGCCTGAAACGGTCTTGCAGTAGTTTATAACCATTTGACCTAGTCATCCCTTGGGGTGCTCTGGTGAACAGACGTTCCCCCAGACACTGGTGGTCACCCCTGATTAACTTATAGGTGGCCATCAGATCACCCCTGAGCCTGCGCTTTTCCAGGCTAAAGAGCCCCGTGGCTCTCAGCTCTCAGCCTGTTCCTGTGCCCTCAGTAAGATTTCTTTAAATACAACCAGCTCTCCTGGACTTCCTTCTCCCTCACACTGGAGATTCTGCCCATCAGTTCCCTGAGTGAATTGAAGTCTGCTTTTCTGAAGTCCAGGGTCCTTACTCTGATGCTCTCTTTCCTTACTTTCCTCAGGATCCTGAACTCAATCATCTTGTAATTGCTGCTGCACTGGTTGCCATCCACTTCTATACTCGCCACCGATTCTTCCCTGTTTGTGAGCAGCAGGTCAAGAAAAGCATGGCCCCCAGCTAGCCTCTCCAACACTTGTCCCCAACTACTTCCCCAAAATGTCCTGGATTTCCTCCGCACTGCTGTACTTCCCTCCCAGCACATGTCACGGTTGTTAAAGTCCCCATGATAACCAGGGCCTGCGATTGGGAAACTTCCACGAGCAATGAAATGGAGTAATGGGCTTTGTGCATACAACAATGCCACTTCATTCAATCCTGTTTTCTAGTACATTTGCGCCAACTGACCAGAATGAAGAGAAGCCACACTTGCCTTTGATGATTTTCAAACACAACATAGGCAAAAAGCCAAAGTTGTTACGAGCCATCCCTTTAATACCTATATATGTTTATTTTCTTGGCCGTTGGAATAATTAGAAATTACATACTTGGCTGATCTTCAGGACTAAATCAGAAAAATGATTTGTATTGTTAGAGAGTTTTAGGACAAAATATGGTAGAAGAACCTAAATCATTATATGAAATAATACTATGCAAAAGGTGCTAGTTATCTTAAGAAATTGTAGTACTTTTATCCAGTAGAGATTTATTTTCATCCAGTAGAGATTTAAAAAAACAAAAGACTCTACAATAGTGTTTCCATGTTAGTGTGCACAGCTCACTAGAATGACCAGAATTTAAAGATACATGAAATGTGATAAAAAATAAAAATTAAGCACAGCATAAAATTCATAGATTCATAAATTGCGAGTCTGGAAGAGACCTTGAAAGATCATCAGGTTCAGCCAGGCAGGGAAGACAACTGGGGTCAGGTGACCCCAGTGAGGTGACTGTCCAATCTCCTCTTGAAGATTTCCAGGGTAGGTGACTGAACCACCTCTGGAGGGAGCTTATTCCACAGTCTGGACACCCTAGCTATGAAGAAGCTTTTCCTAATATTGAGCCTAAAATGGTCTTCCAGGAGTTTATGGCCATTACTCCAGGTTTTCCCCGAGGGTGCCCTGGTGAACTGTTGTTCACCGAGCCCTTGATGGATGCCCCGATGTAGCAGTAAGCCACTATCAAGTCCCCTTTCAGCCTTCTTTTTCAGACTGAAGAGTCCCAGGTCCCTCAGCCTTGCCGTGCAAGTCTCTGGTCATACAGGTGGCCCTTCTCTGGACTCTCTTGAGCTTTACCATGCCCTTGTTGAAGTGCGGTGCCCAGTACTGGATGCAGTACTCCAGCTGCGGTCTCACCAGTGCTGAGTAGAGCGGAAGAATCACTTCCTTACTTTTGCTGGAGATGCATCAATTGATGCATGCCAGGGTATTGTTTGCCCTGTTGGATATAGCATCGCACTGCTGGCTCATATTCATGCTGTGGTCTATTATTACTTGTAGGTCCCTTTCATTCGTGGTGCTGGTCAGTTTGGTGTTGCCAAGCCTATAGGTGTGTAGGGGATTTTTTGTTCCCAGACGGAGCACTTCACATTTTTTGACGTTAAACTTCATTTGATTCTGATCTGCCCAACTTGCTATCCTGTCTAGGTCCACCTGTATCTGCAGCCTATCTTCTAGAGTGACCACGCTCCCCCATAACTTGGTGTCATCCATGAACCTGGCCACTGAGCTCTTCACCCCCGCATCCAAATAATTGATAAAGATGTTGAAAAGCACTGGACTAAGCACTGACCCCTGAGGGACACCACTGGCCACTTCTTGCCAAGATGACTCAGATCCATTCATGAGAACTCTCTGGGTCCTGCCCCGCAACCAGCTCCCTACCAACCTAACTGTCTCATGGTTAAGCACACAGTCCTCCAGTTTTCTCACAAGACCATTGTGGGATATTAGATCAAAGGTATTTTGGAAGTCAAGGTATACAATGTCAATCTCCTTTCCCTTATCCAGGTGACGAGTTACCTAATCGTAAAAGGAGATGAGGTTAGTAAGACAAGACCTGCCTGTGACTAAGCCATGTTGGCTGTCATTCAGAATCCTACCTTCTGCAAGCCTATCGCATATAGACCCCTTGATGAATTTTTCCAGGACCTTCCCTGGGATAGAAGTTAGGCTGATTGGCCTATAGTTACTCAGGCCCTCCCTCCTCCCTTTCTTGAAGATGGGCACAACATTGGCCCTCTTCCAGTCCTCGGAGACCTCTCCAGAGTGCCATGAGTTTTGGAAAAGTTTTGCCAGCGGTCCCACGATGACTTCGGCCAGCTCCTTCAGCACCCTCGGATGAAGTTAATCCGGTCCTGCTGACATACATATGTCTAATCTTTTCAAATGACCACACACCAGTTCTACAGTAATAGTAGGAAGGCAGTCATACCTAACCTGCTTGTTCTGTACCCACTCCGGCATGATTTTGTGAAAGAAGCAAAGTAGTCATTCAGGAGTTCAGTTTTTCCCAAGGGCAGATAACCAGCTGTCCTGATTGTTGAGCAGTGGCCCCACACTCCCATTTGTTTTTCTCTTGTTCCCAATGAACTCTTTATTGAGATTTACTAATGCATTAGCTGCCATGCTAATTTTTACTTCATTTTCTCACGGTAAAAAATAATTCTGACCCTCAAATCAGAAGCGAGGATGCAAATAAAAATGTTTTATAATAAAATACTAGGTCTGACAAACTTGTAAGATTTCATAATTGTACAAATACATTTTCAATTACTTTGGGACTTTGCAGAAGACTGGCTGACAGTACAGGTTAGTTGCTAAAGAAAATGTGAGCTAGAAATAAAGTTTTAGTGTATAAACTCTTCATAATCTGGCCCTAAGGGAAAAATTTTGCCTTCACTTCCACAGCTGCAAAGGTCCCCCAGTCTGGTCACAATCTACAAAGGGAAAAGCAGACCTGTGGACACTAAACAATGAAGTGTCTACTTTTACTTTTTTATCTTGATTCTCATGACATGAAGGGAATATTTTAGGACTAGGGTTTTACACAAACTCAGTGCCGGAGTCACAATTCATCACTAAGCACCTGAGCAACTGGTTTTCATCTCACAAGAGGTCTATCTGCATATTGGCTTTACTAAGCTTAGCATTTTCTGCAAGAGTTAAGTAGGCCAGACATAGTCCTAATAGTTGCTCTTCTAGGGGCAGTCTCCTCCATACTTTTTCACCTTCAGGCCTGAAGTTTTTAACAGGGTTAACAATTTCCATTTCCTTGTGTGAAGTGTAGTCCCATTTGGATATCCCTCCAGGAGTTGTTAGCCAGTCTGTTGAGGCTAAATCTTCAAAGAAGTAGACACCAATGCCTTAGTAACTGAAATTATCCAAAATTTTTCCTGCAGGGAAAGCCATCCAGGAATGATGCTGAGTTAACTCACATCCCAGCTTGGAGAGGGTCTACTGTGGTCTGCAGTTCTTCTCTCAATCAAGTGCCTGTAGTTGTGAAAACCATCCTCTGCAGGGCTGCTTTGTTTTTAATAGGGTGCTTGTACTTGCACACTGATGTATCTCTAACATTTCCATCTCCTGGACACACAAAAATTTGAAAGGGAGAATTACTATTATTTGCATGTGATTCTAAGGCTTTATGTTGCACAATGCTGAATGCCTCATGAAAAGTGAGGCGCACCCTCAATTGCCCATGGACTTATATGCAGAATTGTGCCCTAAATAAGAGCAGTGCTGTGCTCCCTGTGAACACTTGGCAGCCAGTATAAACAATGAGCCTCCCTCCCAACAGACCTCAGCCCACACCATATCTTCTGTTAAAAGTTTTGTGTTAAAACTGTTTTTCTAAAATAGACAACTAAGATATCAATTAAATGGGTTTTTAAAGTGTCTGCTATCTGGAAAATTTCAATATTTTTTCAAAAAAAATTGGAATTCTCCAGCCAAAAACTTTGCCAGATGAAATACTGTCAGTTTTGATCATCAGGAAGTCTATACTCTCTGCAGAAAAAGTTAGAGATTATTTACAACCAGCTCTGATACCGACTACTTTGCTTTCCAGAGTCTGTAAACCGCCAGCTGTATTGTTCAAATGTATAAAAAGTCTGTTGCACTAGGGGCAGAAGTGGGAAAAATGAGGGTCAATAAGAACCTAGAAAGAAAGAATCTAGTCTAGACCCACCCCCAGATCCCAGGATCCAGCCAGTGCCTCCATTCTCCCTGTTACACAGTCTCCTAAAGTGGCCTTGGGAGAAACTACAAGGAGGCAGCCAGAGCTTCCAGCAAAGACACAGATGCTGAAGCAGTCATTGCAGAGACCTGCAGACATTGAGACAACGCAGGGCATTCGGACCTGACTTTCTTGACCCAGCGCTCTTCCATTTCTTTCTCATCGACCACACTCTTCACCTCAGCTTCTCGCTCTATCAACCTTTCTTATACTCTTTTCTCTTGCCCAATCTTCCTCATCACTTTCCTTCCCCTCCTATAAACTCTTTTCATTTACCTTATAAGAAAACATACCCTCCTAAATCATGGAATTAAACACAATGCTTGCTTCCATTACACTGTTAACAGAGACTGATAATTGTCCCACTTTCCCAACCCTGTACCTGCCTGGTTTATTTAAACTATAACCACGAGCAACAACCATCTAGGTTTTTTGTGTTTGTAAAAAGATTGTCATAATTAGACCCCAGTCTTTGTTTGTCCTTGGCACTACCATAATAAACATGAATAATAATAGATTATCCATATTTGTTTGCTAACACCAATGTCATTTATCCCCTACAATGAATGGGCAAACAGATCAATTCAATGTAGATAATTTTTTATTTTTGACTGGGAGAAAAAAAAAACAATGGGAAGAATAGAAGTAACTTCTCCCTTAAGAGTGAGAAGACAGTCTTAAGACTCCCTTAAGACTTTGGGTTCCCCTGTGAGATCCTGAATTGGACACTAATTGCTGTTTCTGTAGGCGGACTCTTCAGAAACTTAAAGCTGCAGTACACAGAAAACAAGGCGTAACAGTTAGACAGCTAAATGCTTTAGATTTGACAATTAACCTAATCATAGGCATTTACAAGATTAACAATTCAAGCATCTAAATTAAGGAGACTGATATCAAACTCATGTGCCCACATTTGAAAACTGAATTAGTACTTGCAGAAATAAAAATGAATGACTTTGACATATAATTGCTAATATAAAAAGGTACAGAGTTGTGAAGTAACATACGCTTAGCACAGGGGTGTCCAACCTTTTTGAATGTGGGGCCAGATCACAAACTTTATCACCCAGTGGGCTGGCGAGCCATATTCAAAGACCTCACAGGAAGTGGTATCGCATCAGGAAGTGATGTCATGTGACCTCTGACACGAATGAAGTTGCAGGAAGTGACAATGAAATGGGTCTGGAAATATGGTTTAAAATCCAAAATAAACACAATATAAAAGCAAGAATGAAATAATACCAAGCACTTGACTAAAATAAACACTTTTGCTTCTACTCACTTCTCAATGAATGAAAGAAGCATAATGCAAGTCGACAGAGCAAATGTGGAAAAGATATCAGCCAAAGTGGAAACTAATCAAAACAACAAAATATGGGCATTTTTGAGAATAATCTTCAAGAAGATTTACTTTTATTGAATTAATAACTTATTAGTAACACATCTTTAACAAATATTAACAAGCTGAACCCCCAATCCCGCACAAAGAGAAACAGAAGCAAACATAATGCAAACACTGAACAGTATTTTTACACACCTGGTGCCTGGCTGGCCTGGCGCCATGCCCAGGTTGCCATGGTGCTGCAGGAGCCGCTTGGCTACAACCGGGTTGACCTGGTGCTGGAGAAGCTGCGGGCCAGGCCGGGGTTGACCTGGGGCCTGCCTGGCCTACCGGTGCCATGCCTGGGTTGACATGGTGCTGCAGGACCCGCCTGGGTAGAACCGGGTCGGCACTGGCCAGGAAAAGCAGCATGCAGCTGAAGCCAACTTCCCATGTGCTGCTGGGGATGGGAGGGGGCCAGCCAGGTCTGCACCAGCCTGCAGAAGAGGCAGCGGAGCCGTGTGCCACTCGGGACTGACCAGTGCAGGCTCGTCCTGTCCCGAGTAGCACACGGCTCCGCTGGCACTTCTGTTGGCCGGTGCAGACTTGGCCGGGCTCCTTCTGTCCCCAGCAGCACATGAGAAGCGGCCCCCCTTGGGGCCTCGTGTGTGAGCGGCTGGGCCCGGAAAGCCGCAGCACGCAGGGGGAGACTGGCCGGGGGAGCAGGTGCCACCTTGCTGTGGGGCAGGGCAGGGCAGGGCATGGCAGCGGCGCTGGCTTGAAGTGGATGGGTGAGGAGGCAAGCACAGGCCAGCAGTGCCAATGGCTGCTGCTTGGCCTCCTGCACCGGGCTGCTCCGGCAGCGCAGGGCACGGGCACAGGCTCGTTTCGGGGCAGGGAGGCGGGGCAGGAGCATGGGCGCTCCCGGATGCGCATCCTCCCCGCCAGCGACTGGCATGTCCTGGGCCAGTGAGCCAAGCCACTCCTCCACCACCCAGTGGCAAAGTTCTCCCATGAAGGCTCCGTCCTGCGCCTGGCCCGAACCCACGGCACCAGCTGCAGCCGCGTGGGCACCGGCTCTTCGGGGCAGGCAGGCGGGGCCGCTCAGCAGCCGCAGCCAGCACCGCCCCCGGCTGGGGAGGGGTCTGGCCCCGTGAGGGACCCGGCCAGGCCGTGCTACGCTGACGCGGTGCGTGTGGGAACCTTGTCCCTACCCCAGCCCTTCAGTAGCCATTAGGAAGCTGCTGAGGGGCTGGGGGAGGGACAAGGGGTGGGAACGAAAGTAATCCGTGTTTACTTTCAGTTCCCACCGCAGCACTGTGGGCCACAGAAAATGCCTCAGCGGGCCGTATGTTAGACAAGCCTGGCCTAGCACAAGGATTTTTATTCTTTCTGGTTTCTGTAACATTCTTTGCCACAGACAGGCCAGTAGCTAGAGCAACTGTTGTCACTGTGTGGCCCCTTTAATCAGCATCTTCAGGGAAGATTTTGGCATTTACATAGTCCAAGGTCCAGGATTCAAATCCACTCTTAAATTCGCACGTCCTCACCTTTACTTTGGAGTCCAGCAGGTCAGGATCTCATTTTTGTCCTTCTGTAATTAGAAGCAAGTCCCCTCTTTAAAGTCTTCTGAATCTGTTTCTGTTCTTACTTTTTTCATCCTTTTAATCTCGGCAAGTACCTTGGAATTTCTTCATTGCAGAGCTCAAAGCTGTACACTCTAAAAGCTGCTACTGTGCTTGCACAGTACGTAGGGCAATTGTCTGCTGCATCAATCTTTGTTAACAATATAAAGCAGCTAGCATCGCTTATTATAAATACTCAACACACAAAGAAAAACCACAGGCCTCTCTCACAATCTGGATATTTGTATTAACCACAAATCCTTTTGTGAGATGTCTCCCTTAGCCCAGCTGGATTATTATGCACAACCAAACACTACTATTGAGGCAAACCCAGGCCCTAGACAGAGGGACAGGAGGAGGAGCAGATTATATAGCTGTAATTCTCTAAAGTAAGCAGCCCTAATGGATACATTTAATTAATACTATTCCAAGGATAAGTGATGGAGACATTCATGACAAACCATAGCCCCAAATGTGCAGCTGTTTGAATAAGAAATCAGACTGGTTTTCCTAAGGAACATTTGTAGGGTTCGGATTCATAGAAATTAACGGCTAATAAGGACTTCTAAAGCTTAAAATTTCTTATATCACAGGCCATCAAGGGTATGGCTACACAAAGCAGTACAGTGGTATGAAAAGATAGCTGACCTAGTTCTGGAACCAGGAGTAATATAGACATGTCAGCTTGGCACTACACACTGAGAAAAACTGCTTGTTAGCTCATGCAGAGAGTTTGAGCTCTACTGCTTCCCAGACCCAAGCTGCACAACATACACTGTACTGTACACACATACCAGCTTGTTTGAACCAGCCTGGGTATCTCTAGGAGCACTTTTACACATGGTCCAGGATAGGGTGGCAGCACTTTAATTAGAGCAGCTCTGAGAGTTGCTACATGAGATGCTGGAGCACAGCAACTGCCACGCTCCAGCAAATTCGATTGAGTCTGCTCCGATGTGCTGGAATTACAGTGTGTCAGAGTAGCCTCAGCACTTGTGTAGAGATGCCCTTAGTCTGCATTAGTCCACATGGCCATGCACCATGTAGACATAGCCCAAATTTCACCCAAATGCCCTGTATTAATTCCAAGATTTTAGTTAGCCTAAGTGTATGAAAAAACTAAGTTGTGACTGCTGGTAGAAAACAGAAGATGCCAATGTATTTGGGTATGCCACATCTGCAGGTGGTCCCAGCAAAGGATAGAACTGAGTATGCTCTGCCCACCCAAGTCACCTGACATGTTCCAGACTAGAAACAGAGGGCTTGAAAGTAGGCACTAGGGATAAGCTCAGAGCAGCCTCACCAGCAAAGCTCTGACTCAGGAGGATATCAGCAAACTAGGGTGAGCAGGGCACGCTCAGCCCCGTGCTTCCCAGGACACACTGCTACTGCAGTATAGACAAGCCCCGAGTGTCACCAGCGCCCATGCCTCTGCAAAGGCAAGATGTCCAGATGACCTAAGATGATTCCCCACCCTCTAACCTGCAAAGGAAATCAAGCCTCCCCCTGCCACCAATCCGACCTCGCAGAAAATTCCTTCTTGGCCCTAAATCTAACAGCCAAACATTTTTTTTCTTTGCTGAAACACCAAGTCAGAAAGAAGTAGACCCATGTGGGTGGAGTTGGGAGACAGAGAGCTCCAAAGGAATGCCAAGTATTCCCTTCTTGTTTCTCACTGAGTTTTTTGGTAGGGGGCAATGAGAAAAATTCCCTTAGCTTTCTCAGACAATGAATCAAGTTGAACACATAAGTGTACATTATATAGTTTCCTGTTCCTTGTTTACTTGTTCAGCTGCAGGCTGAGATTGAGGTAAAACCATAATGGGTAAAATCCTGGGCTCACTGAAATCAACAGGAATTTCACCGCTGACTTCACTGTAACTAAGATTTCAAGATTTCTGGTGTGGTTTAATTTGTAAGCTTCCTCGGGTAAGGCCTGTTGATTTTGTGCTTTCTGCCAGGCAATGCTAAGTCAGTACTAAATGGAGCACTGTCATTACTAAACAAAGCACTAATTGTAGGGCATAACAATATAAGTGAAAAACAAGACTTCAGATCTGAAGTTAATAGTATTCTTGGAAACTTTGCTCTTAAACATCACTAGTCCTGCATATTAGGGATTCTGTGCAACTGAAAAAAGTTGTTTTCAAGATGACAGAACTTATAATTTTCTTGTATGTGGTAATGCAAAATCGTAGACGAGGAAGGTTAACCAAGCACACTGCCTATCAACGCCTCTGCTGTGTCTCTAGTTTATGCAGAAACATGGAAGTGATGACTAAATGGTACTGCCAAGTTTCCAGAATTGTCAAGTGAATTCTACTGACTGACCAAAGGGAAGCTAAAGACAATAATATGCGGAAACAAGCTCACTTTCTCTTAAATGGTAAGTACTTTATATGCAGTTATATTATTATATTAATATGACTATGTTATAAGACAGCCAATTTTTGGCTCCACAGTCAGTTGCAATTTTATTAGATATTTGTACTTAACTAAAGAATAGCAGGCGATAATGTTATCTTTTAAATTGGGCTTACTGAGAGAGGCCAAACTTATTGATTGCACAAGGGGAGTAAATAGCATTACATGAATGTAAACATTTATAAACCGTAAGGCATCAGTAAGACAAATGTTGAGTGGGATTCAGATTTAGCGAACTGCTATCCTATATAAAGGGGAAAATGACTGACACCTTCAGGATAAAGCACAGAAATAAAAAAACATTACAAGAGCTTTTAGGACCCAGTCATGCAAGGTGTTCAGTGCTCTCAGCTTTCAGAGGTGTCACTAGGAATGAAGGGCTCAGCACCTTAGAAGATCGTGCCTCTACACGCTACCTTGTACAGCCTTCAAAATACCGCAAACAAGTCCACTTGCTGGGAGAAGTGCGCAGTTGCCTACTACCTGTAAATAGCGCAGTAGTGCACATGTAGACTGCTGGCCGAGAGCAAATTGCTCCTGGTCAGCCCAGACAGCAAGGAGTGGGGAAAATGTCACTTCTCCTAGGCAGGTTTTACCCAGCCCCATGCCCTGATCAGCAGATCAGGGCCTGGGGCTTGGAAAATGTCCCATTCACCAGCTGCGGCTTCTCTGCCCTGTGCCCAGATCTGCCAATTTTACTGTGCAGTAAGCTTACAGAGCATTAATAGTAAGCGTAGACATGCCCAATATGTTCCAAGGTCTTCAGTATGGATCTTTGACAGCATCTTCTACATAGGAGACTTAGCACTAGCACTTTCAAGCTTTGCAGTAGAAGTTAGTTTTAGTGAGATGTTTTTATAAAGAGAAAGCAGTTGTATTGCATACCAAAGATAAAAAAAAGAGTTTCAGTGAAGCTATACTACAGCAATGTGGAAAGGACAGATCAAGAGAAGAGCATACAACCAAACTTCTTGCCACAAGTTCTTTTAACTTTTCTAGTGGAGTGACCTGATCCAGGAGTCACCACAAACAGGAGGGTTCAAAGAGTTACTTTAAAACCATCAGATCAATGCCTGTCCAGAATCAGAGAAATCAAATATGATGCTGTTCCATAATGCATAAATAAAGGAAAAGCATGATTCCAAAGAAGAAATTATAATGAAACAGTCCAAATGACACAAGGATAGTAAATATGAGAATAAGAAAGGGCAAAAACCCGATGGGTTTCAAGGTTGTCCCTTTCTAAGCCAGCCACCATTACTATCTGCTATCAGTTATATTTAATATTTCTTGCTAGGTTTTGTTAAGAATAGAGGCTGGTCCCAAGCGTATTACATTAGACCATCATACTAGTAATAATGTCAGATTTAATTCTCCTGTCTGGGAAAGTGCCATTTGAGGAAGACAAAGAGCTGAAATGTTCCGAAGAGTGTTGTTAAGGACTGGAACATATATTTTTGGTAAAAGATTGTCTATCAAATCAGAGTCACATGACATAGCAGTTTAATAATCTGAATCTGCAAACAGCTGAAACTGACAGATAACTTAAAATTTAGAAAGTTCACCTAGAAAAAGGTGAATATACAAACTTGCTGGCAAACTACCTAGTAAATGCAAAGTGTCAGTTAAGATCTGCAAGGTTTGATATAATTATGAACTTGTCTTCTATGCTTAGTTCATATTAATATTTTAGAACTACATGGATTTAGTAATATTTTCAAGTTATCAGGTTCTTTTTACTTCTTCCTGCTTGATAGTATTTCCGGAAAGGGAAGAAGATATATTTCATATGGTTATAAATTTGTGCTGTGATAGAATTACAGAATAGGCCATGTAGAAAGTTTGATGCCAGCACCTACCACCTTCTGTCTTCAGAATCAAAGTAATTAATCCATGCAAATTGACTGCTTTAGTAAGGGGCAACATGAACATGATTGGTAAAGAGGGTAAAATACAGTAATATTATTCTGAATGAACTGTGCAAAGGTTCTGAGTAAGAATGTGCTGGACTAGTCAACATTAGTCATCTTTACTCTTTTTAACTCATGTTTCTAAATTTGTACAAGGAATTATTTGTACACTCTTAGGTGTAAATATACATTCAAAAACCTGCACATAATACAGTTGTATTATGTTTATGTGCGAAAGTATTTTATCTGTGTAATGTCAATCCACCGTGTAAGAAAATGATACTGGCTACTCAGACAGTTTGCAGGATATGGCCACGGAGTATCGAATTGGGGAAACAAAACTCTGCCAGCAAAAACGAAGCCCACGCTGTGAAGCTTGAGCCTGCACTGCATATGACATGACGAGATCTGAAAACACGGCAGGAGAGGGAGAGATCCAAATAACTGGTGATGATACTTTTTGCCCAAAGCCTCCAATAGATTAACTTCCAAACAAGATGAAAAGGTTCTGGCCTGCATTTTTCAAGGGTCCACTGGTTTCCACTATCAGTATTTTAAAGGGCCCAGCTTATAATACCTAGAACCTAATTTGCACAGCACTGAACATTCAGAGTTCCTACTGGCTTTGATTGCCTCAGAGCACAAATAATGGTAATGGAAGGCTGCCATGATGAGAATAGTTATACAGTACAATAGTACAGCTGTGAGTAAAAAAATCCTAATAGAAATTCAAAAAAACTGAATCTCTTTTATGAAACATGATAATGCTAGGAAAGCGTTTCCTGACAGGACTGCAGCTGCCACCCCCCTCATATTTTCTGTCCAAGTGATATTGCAAAAGACAGGATTTCAGACTCCTGTGTAATTATATCCAACCAAGTTTCTGCATGTGCCTCGTGTATGTGTATATTAACTATGAAGTTGAATTTTAAATAAGAATCCTCAGCTATAGTTTCATAGTTTGTAGGGTCGGAAGGGACCTGAGCAGATCATCAAGTCTGAACCCCTGCCAT
>NW_017728993.1:4658760-4659057 GCF_001723915.1 Gavialis gangeticus
TAGAGGGGGAGGATCACCTCCTTGGACCTGCTCGAGATGCATCTCTGGATGCATGACAAGGTGTGGTTGGCCTTCCTAACTGCCTCCCCACACTGCCGGCCCATGTTCATCTTGGCATCAATGATGACTCCAAGATCCTTTTCTGCCTCTGCACTGACGAGAAGGAAGTTCCCCAGCCTGTAGGTATGGTACTAGTTCTTTCTTCCCAGGTGCAGCACCCTGCACTTGTCGGTGTTGAATCCCATCCTACTCTCGTCCGCTCACCCCTGTAACCTGTCTAGGTCCGATTGTAGCCTA
>NW_017728993.1:4659068-4659572 GCF_001723915.1 Gavialis gangeticus
GCCTTGCTGGGCAACCCCTGCAGGCCAGGGGGTGGGGGGACACCAGCTTCCCCATGGGCTCTCTCTGGGTGGAGGCCTCAAACAAGCCCTGGGTAAGCTGCTTCCCCTGGGCAGGGGCCCTGGCAGCACTCTGCATCAACACCATCATAAGAGTTGCTGCTTGTTTTTAGCTTAGTGCAGTGCCTTCGCCCTGCCCTAGTAGAAGTCTCCCTCCTGGCCCTTCCTGCTCGCCCACCGGTGCGAATGCAGACGCAAATGCCGGCGCGCTCTGTTCGCGCGGCATGGCTCGGGAGTGCAGCTCCCTACTGACTCAGCTAAGAGGGATCTGGGGGGCTTCCCCTCCGGATCTGGCTCAGCTGCGTCCAGTCCCTCTGCCCACTTACCTTAGGGGGATCAGCTGCTGCTGCCCCCACTGCTGGCTCTGCTGCTGCTGCATCCGCCTCGGGTCAGGTAAGGGGGCACACGTGCATGCGGGACACACGTGTGCCTGGATCCCTCCTCTCC
>NW_017728993.1:4664572-4667044 GCF_001723915.1 Gavialis gangeticus
CAGTGCCTTCGCCCTGCCCTAGTAGAAGTCTCCCTCCTGGCCCTTCCTGCTCGCCCACCGGTGCGAATGCAGACGCAAATGCCGGCGCGCTCTGTTCGCGCGGCATGGCTCGGGAGTGCAGCTCCCTACTGACTCAGCTAAGAGGGATCTGGGGGGCTTCCCCTCCGGATCTGGCTCAGCTGCGTCCAGTCCCTCTGCCCACTTACCTTAGGGGGATCAGCTGCTGCTGCCCCCACTGCTGGCTCTGCTGCTGCTGCATCCGCCTCGGGTCTGGTAAGGGGGCACATGTGCATGCGGGACACACGTGTGCCTGGATCCCTCCTCTCCCCGCTGCTCCTGGCTCCCAAGAGCTATGTCACATATTAAATTCATCCCACTGGTAGCTGTGCAGTTCTACTCACTTCAAGGCTGCTGAATGCATACAATGGGTCACTACAGTAGGTCCAAAGGAATCATAATGCCTCATCTTTGAAGCAAAGAAAATGCTTCATTTTCCAGTTATCTGCTTAGATCTGCAAGGCAACTAGCATAGCCTTGCACATGAACTGCCTCACTGGTGTCCAGCATGTCATGTAAGGTCAAAAGGAACTGTAATATCATCTGACATCCTGTGTATAACAGACAATTAAATTTCACCCATTATACTTGTTCACTGAGCCCAGTAACTTATGATCGGGTAAAATGTATCTTCCGTGAAATCATCCAGTTTTGATTTAAGGACATCAGTTGATGAGAAATCATTACCTGTCTTGGTGTTCTTTTCCCAAATGCTCATTGCTCTCACTATTCAAACTCTGTACTTTGTTTCTTATTTGAATGTATTGGGCTTCAGCCGCCAACCATTGATTCTTGTTCTGCTTTCCTCTTCTGAGTAGGAGTTTTTAGTGCCTGGCATTTTGTCCCAGCCAAGGTAACAGTGCACTAATCAAGTCACCTCTTAGTCTCTTTTTTTGATAAACTAGAAAGTTTGAAGTATTTAAGGCCAAATCTACACTGAAAACTTACCATGCTTGGCATCAGCTTCTTCAAACAGCATTGCTCTGTGTGGGCTGAACCAGAACCTTACAGCTTTTTGTGTGCATGGTGCTGCAAGTAAGCTAATTAGCACTGATGAGTAACATTGTCAGGTGGCTGCCCACTGCCAATTAGCTCATTTGCAGTGCCACCAAGACCTGGCTGCACTGCTTGCCATTCAGAAGCCCACACAGTGCAGGGTAGCATGTCTGAGGATACCTCTGCTAGGCACAGTCATTTTGTAGTCTGGACATGGCCCCAAGTTCTCCCTGTAAGGTAGTTTCTCCAATTCTTGAATAATTTTTGTGGCTGTTTTCTACACCCTTTCCAACTTTTAAACATTCTTTTTAAAATTGGACATCAGGGTTGTACTTAGTATGCAGTATTCTCACCAGTGCTACATACACAGCAAAATTACCAGTATGCAGGCTCTCTGCTCTTATTTCTATATCCAGCAAAATCAGTAGCTGATTATGAGTTGTGGCAAAATGGGCTGTTTGTCTACTATAACCCCTAAGTCCTTTTTGGTGTCACTGCTTTCCAAATGCAGTTTGTCATTCTATTCAGCAGAGGTAGCCAACCCACAGCACAGGTGCCACTAGTGGCACAGGCAGTCTGTGTGTGTGGCATGTGGCAGACTAGGGAGCAGGAAGGCAGCACAGCAGCAGATAAAGCAAGAAGCTGAAAGCAGAGCAACATATCAGGCAGGAAACACAGGGCTGGGAGCAGAAAGCAGGACAGCAGATTGAGTAGGGGAAGGGGAATGAAGTGGTACTTGGTGAGATTGCATGGCTAATTTCTGGCATGCCTGACAAAAAAATTGGCTCCCACTGCTGTACTGTACAGGGTATTGCCAGGGAAACTTAAAGGACTTTAACTTTTAGAAGGCATTATAATATATTTGGAAGAATGTATAGACACTATCCATCTACTATATAGTTTTGTTGATTTATGGATCTTTCCAATCTTAATGTACTGCCTTGTTGCCCCATAAATGTCAATTCTTTCATTTGAAAACATGTTGATCAGCTTCACTCATTATGCAGAATATGATATGATTACTGCATTAAAAATAATAACTTTAAAACCATTTTGTCCTTGTTCAATAATAATGTGCAGTTTTGACTTATATGTGTACACTGATATAAAAACATACACCTTATAGCAACTTACAGATGTGTAAGCTACTTGTAATATTACCATGTGAATTACATATCATCTACCAATGATAATATAGTAATATATGTGTGTAACAAATGTGGTCCCCGTCTTCAAGAAGGGGAAGAGGGAGGACCCAGGCAACTATAGGCCCGTCAGTCTTACCTCAATCCTGGGGAAACTCTTTGAGAAGATCATCAAGGAGCACATTTGTGATGGGCCGGCATCAGAAATGATGCTCAGGGGCAATCAGCATGGATTTATTAGGGGGAGATCATGTCAGACCAACCTGATTGCCTT
>NW_017728993.1:4667294-4673342 GCF_001723915.1 Gavialis gangeticus
GGTGCTGGCCCCTACCCTGGGGGTCTTTAAGAAGAGGCTGGATGCCTACCTGGCTGGACTCATTTGAGTCCCGTTTCTCTTTTTGGGGTTTTTTGTTGTTCTCCCGCCCTGGCGGGGGGTCGGGCTAGAAGATCTACTAGGTCCCTTCCGACCCTTAATCTATGAATCTATGAATCTATGAAACAGGCCAAAAACCTTGTCAAAAAACAATATTTACACATTCTCAAGTTTGTTCAATTCTAAAACATTTTTCAAATCAGAAAATGAGGTTTTACCAAAATCCAGGTATTCTACTGGAAGAGAGGAATTTCAGCAAAAATTTCCATGGGAAAAAATTAAAATGGAATACTGGGGTACCTCTGAGAATTGTAGTTTCCAGTGCCATGATGCATTGGGCAGTTCAGTTGCAAAGAGAGATGATAGTGCAGCATAGAAAATGGCACCTGACCAAACATCAGGACTGATACTTGGAGGCAGGAAAGACATAGAATAACTAGTCCTGTAAGGTGCTGAGGAACCTGAGCAGACAAAGATTCAAGTTGACTTGAAATAAAACTTTTTGCCTTTTCCAAATCAGATGATTTTGTGCCCATTTAATCATAAAGGCTAGGGACAGAAATTACACATAAACTAATTTAAGTGATCAGAAACTGTTTTAAAATTGTAACAGAACATAAGTTCAGTGCACATAAACCAGTTTCAAAATGGCTAAAACTAGTTTAAAGTAAACCTGGTTGAGTGTGGTATTAGACTTAAACCAATTTGGGTCAAACTGATTTATGCAATATCTGTCCCAGGTGCCTTGCTGGTTTAAGTTAAACCAGAGTCCTCCAAAATCCTGGCATGCTCTCTGGGCCAGGCTGTGCTCTCTGCTCCAGAGCGCAGGGCTAGCCCCGCCCCTCTGCTCTCTAGCCCGAGCAGGAACGGGGACGGATGTGGCGAGACACCAGCAGGCATCTCCCCATTAAGGCAAAGTGGACAGGAAGGGAGTTAATTCTTCCCTCTTTCCCCTCCACCCCCCACCACAGCCAGGTTCTGCCTGTCACCTGTGAGCAATGGAGGGAGTGGGGGACTGGAAGTCCCTGGCTGTGGTCCCCAGAGTCAGAAGGGATGAAGGAAGGACTTAACACCATTCCTAACTCCCTTCACCTTAATGGGGCCATGTCAGGAGAGTGTCTGGCCAGATCCCACCACTGGAGCAGTGAGGAGAAGGGCAGCAGCCTCTGTGTCAGAGTGCCCAGAAGAGGATTAATTCCCCACTCTCTTCCCTGTCCCACCAGCAGAGACCACAGCCATCCCAGCATGGCCACACTAAGGCTAAAAGGGCAGGGAGGGGGTTAATCCCCCCTCCCCACCAAGGGACTGCAGCTGGGGTGGAGCAGCCCCACTCTTCCCCACCACTCCCTGCATCAGGGCAAGGAGGGGGACGCTGTGTATGACTGTCTGGCCCCAGAGGGACTGTGTATGACTGTCTGGCCCCTGCTCCTCCTCCCCTCCAACACAGGGCAGGGAGGGGGGCTCTGTGCATGGCTGCCCAGCCCTGGAAGGGAACACTTTCCCCTCTTCCTCCTCCTCTGGAAGGGGGCTCTGTTTAGTGCTTGAGGAGGATTCTTCACCCTCTTCCTCCCCACCATCCCCTGCCTCTGCCGGGCGGCAGGGAGGGGTAGGTCCTGTATGGGGCTGCCCAGCCTGACCCAGCCCAAGCATGGGAACTGGCCATCACTGAGCCGCAGCTGCCAGGGATGACCCCACCCCTGCAGCACAGGCTGGCCCCACTCAGCCATGGCCTAGGCAGCTGCATGACGGGGCTGAGTTGGGGCGTGGGGGTGGGGCCATCCCAGGTAGCATCAGCAAAGTGATGAGGAGGCTGAGCCCTGTCAGGAGAGCAGCCTGTCCCGGTACGTGCAGGTGGAGCTGGCCGGGCAGCAGCCTGCCTGGGCTAGCTCAGAGGCACACGGGGGTTCATTGGTCCACAGCGAGCCCCGATGGTGGGTGGCTGCCAGGCTCCAGGCCCACCAGAGCTTCCAAGCTGTCCAGGTAGGTCACTGTCCAGCCAGCTGCCACCCGTGCGCGCTGGGACAGGCTGTGCTGCTGACAGGGCTCAGCTTCCCCATCACTGAGCTGAAGCCACCGGGGATGGCCCCGCCCCTGTGGCCTGGCTTGGCCCAGCCCTGCTGTGTGGCTGCCTTGGCCGGGGCTGAGTGTGGCCAGCCTGGCCCATGGGGGCAGGGCCATCCCCAGTAGTTGCAGCTCAGTGACAGCCACTCCCCCACCCAGGCTGGGCAGCCCCACACAGAGCCCCCTCTCCCTGGCCCCCAGTAGCAAGGGGTGCGAGGGGAGCAGCAAGGGGAAGAGTCCCCCTCCAGGGATGGGCAGCCAGGCACAGATCCCCCCTCCCCACCCTGCACTGGGGGGGAAGCAGGGGAAAGAGTTCCTCTCTGGGGCCAGGGAGCTCCAAACAGAGCCTGCCCTCCCTGCCCTCCCTGCCCTCATCTGCATGGGGCAGGGAAGAAGGAACGGGTAGAGTCCCCCTCTTGGGCCAGGCAGGACTGTGTGCTGAGATTGCTCCTGGCTGTCAGGAAGCTGCTGGGGCGGCAGAGCTCTCCTCTCCTCCTCCTCCTCCTCCACCACCACAGGGATCTGGCCACACTCTCTTCCCCCACCCTGGGAACCCTGCAGGCCAAGGTTGGGGTTTAAACCCTGCTCAGTCTTACTCAGGCCTGCCCAGCCCCCGGCACCCCTCCCCCACCAACTCAGCTTCCCTGTGGAAGGGAAGGGAGAGATGCTCTAGCACCCCTGGCTTCTGGCCTGAGCCAGTGCAGGCATGTG
Source organism: Gavialis gangeticus (assembly GCF_001723915.1). Taxonomy (NCBI): domain Eukaryota; kingdom Metazoa; phylum Chordata; order Crocodylia; family Gavialidae; genus Gavialis; species Gavialis gangeticus. Next base: position 4,670,124 of record NW_017728993.1, read on the forward strand.
CCTGCATTTCTGGAATGAAAAGGGAACATCTATCCACTTGCAAACTTGTTCAATCTCTGCAGGTTAGACTAGCCTGCAAAGATTGAATCAATTCAGGCTCAGGCTTTTTGAATGTCTGCCCTAGCCAGAAAGTTTCAGTATTTTGACCTGCCCTTTATTTGGGATGAAAACAAGCTTCAAAATAGCAGAATATCCTGCAGGAACAAAATGTTTCAGTTTTCACCTATTTCATTCAGATTTTTCCTACTTTTCCAACAGACAAAAAAAGAGCTGGTGATAATACCTGGAAACAAAAGTATTACTTTCAGGTTTTGTAGAAAAATTATTAAAGGACACTTCTAGACACAATATTTGCTAAAAATGATAATCAGTTCTAAACACAACAGGTGCAAACCACCATTCTGACTGCATTTTGAATCAATTGCTTTGCCTTATCTGTTTAGTTTCTGACCTCTTTGCAGCAGAGGCCATTTCTTGGTCTGACTGTAAAGCACCTAGCCAAACAAGGCCTGTTTCAGTTGAGCCCTGTAGGCCCTAACATACAAAACAGGGTATCAGCATAGCACTTCCTATGAAAATAAGGTCACCGCCTTGTAGAAAAGACATAAAAGGACAATCTGGAGAACACGGGAAATATGTTGAGCTAGTAAAACAAAGAGAAAAATAATATAAAAAACTTAGGATTTGAGGCCCTGTTTCCTGTTCCGTGAAACAGTGGACTTGAGGTCCACTGTTTCCAAGTGGTGTTTTGCCAATAACTGATGCAAAAGCAATATCATACCCTAACACACTGGATTTATTTGTAACAAAGAACACACTTTATAATTAAGGCATGAGATTTCTAAAGCTCAACATATATACAATCTTGCATGCCCCATCTTTGAAGCATGATGATAATTTTATAGACACTGTAAATCTGGATCTGTCACTAGATACACAGTGGACAGAAATACAGAATATGGTTAAGATGCACACACAGTAAAAACAGGCAAGAACTATTAGACTAAAATATAGAACACTTATCCCTGAGGTATTCACGTTTCTGGGCCAAAATTTGCCTTGATCTACCATAAGGATGGGCTGAACATTATGTTTTTTCTCATAACTTTAGTTCATACTGTGTTACCTTTCTTTTTTTTTTAGGTAAAAGCTGGAACAAAAGTAAAGCCAAGTGTCTTCAAAACTTTGACCTGCAGCTCTACAAACCCAGTGGAAGCAACCCAAAACACGATGGCCACACGCAGCTAACATTGTGCTAGTATACTTGCCTGTAGGTTTCTCGCATTTATCAAAGTCACAAGCACACTGGCCTCATTTCAACATCCTGCTATTAAGCCACTGTATTGTATTTGTGGAACTGTAAAATATGGCATGGATTTTTGGGGGCATTTTAAAAAGAAATCAGATTACCAATCCAATTTCTCTGGTTGACATGTAGCTGTGTATTCCCAAAATTAGTGTTTACAGATGCTTTCTGCTCCTCTACATTATTTCCAGGGCTCAAGGGACTTTTTTTAAAGAGTCATTTTTTAAGAGAAACAGATCCTTAATTAGGCTGATTACTTTTATCTGTGGATAATTTAAACTGAATTTGTCAGCAAATAAATGCAAAATGAATTATTTATTTTTTTCCAACCCGATCACATCCTTCCTCACTGTCATGTAGGATTTTAGGCCTCATTCAGCATTTTGAGGGGTTATTTCTGCTTACATATTCTGATCCCATTCTGAATGGGTAAATGTAAACTGTACTCAAGGCAACAAAAGGCTTTGCCCAGTGACTGAATTATAAATGCCAATGCCATGCAGCCTCCAGAGCAGGGGTGGGTAAAATGGGGGATCTGGCCAGCAGCCAGACTCCATTTCCCAGAAGCCCCTGCTCATGTCACTGCACCTGGTTTCCACGGAGACCCCAGCAGTAGTAGCATCGTGACAGCATGAGGCTAGGGTTCCCATGGAAACAGGCCCCAGCAGCGCTGGCCAGGTCAGAGCCGCTATCTGCGGCCCGGGGCAGGGGCGTGCAGACGGCAGATCACAGCTCTGCCCAGGGTCCAGACCATGCTGTCACCACTGAGAGATCCCAGCCCTGTCCCCAGAGCAGCTCCCGGCCCAGCACACCCTGCCAGTACTGCTGAGGCCAGTCTCCATGGAAACCCTGGCCCCGTGCTGTCACAGTGCCACCTCTGTTGGGGTCTCCATGGAAATTGACTGCAGCAGTGCAGGCAGGGGCTGTTGGGAAATGGGAGTTCACCCTGGTTTGATCCAGCCCAGTGGCCAGACTTTGCCCGTCCCTGCTCTACAGCAACAGTGGCTGATGGAGAGTAGGCTAATGAAGAGACACTGTCTCTTTTAAATTATTTCCAGCATCTAAGGCCATATTAAAAGGCACTTAAATATATAAAATTATTGTTGTAACGTAGCATTTCTACTGTACTTCTGTTGCTGCATGTATCACAATACAGTTATGAATGGAGAGGTGGTGGCCTACAGAACAATCTCTATTAATAATATGTTATCACATCTTCTGGAGTAGCGGACAAAATAAATGGTCCACAGCCATCTTTGTGCACAGAAACCAAACCGCAGCCAGTGGATGAAGTGCAGAAGGTTTTCACCAAAACCCTAGCAACCTCAACACATACACACTCATAGAGACTTTCTATCACAATCCATAGCTTGGGCTCCACTGGCACAGTCCATTCCTCTCAATGTCAATGAGTAATTGTAAACCAGCCTGGATGTTTTTCTAAGATGAACTAACAAAAAATACTTCCTTTTGTCCATAAAATAGTTTGTCTTTATCAGCATATTAAATATTACAGAGTTACCTAATCACTTCAGATTAATGAAGTCATCAGATTAATTTAGAAAGCAATTGAGAATGTCTCATTTTAATTAGATCTTTGATTGCTAATGTTAAACTAAACAAGATCTTCTTTCCAGACATATTTTATGTAATTGAAACTACGTTTACTGTATCAGTGTGTATGTCAGTTTTACATAGCGTTACTGTGCATCAATGTAATATATCATTATTGAACGAATATATTAAAAAAAACAAGACACATGACATAGTTTCATAGTTCTAGGGTTGGAAGGGACCTGAGTAGATCATTGAGTCTGACGCCCTCCCATGGCAGGAAAGAGTACTGGGGTCAAACAACCCCAGCAAGGTGTTCATCCAACCTCCTCTTAAAGACCCGCAGGGTAGAAGCCAGC
>NW_017728993.1:4673791-4690125 GCF_001723915.1 Gavialis gangeticus
CACTCTCTGTTACACAAATGTGCCTCAAGCTTCAGCCAGGATTGAATGGTACTTCACCATGCTCTACAATGGTTAACTTTCATGGTGCTAGGGCAAAAACACACTGATTACCATGGAGGAGCTGAATTACTATTAGCAATACTTGTACTTGCTCTTTAATACACAATCCATGTCAAAGCATGCAATGGCATGTAGCTACTAGATAGGTCCAAGATCTGCCTTTCTACTAGAGACAGCTGGCATATTTAATATTTAATGCCTTTAATTGAAAAGGGCACAGACAAAACCACACAGAATATAATTCAAAATCTGTTTATCTTTTGCTTTGTAGCTATTACCTCAATTTTCTGTAATGGGGTAGGTTTTATGAATCAGATTTAAATTCAGAGGAAAATATTGGTTTTATGGTCTGACACATGGTTTAATATTTGTAAATTGCATAAAATAAAATAATTCTTTAGACAAAAAATTGCCTTAAAGAAATCAACCTCCTTCCAATATGGTATAGGAAACATGTCTTTTCTCCAGGTTACAAAAAATGTGTAAGTTAGGTCTAGCAAACAGAAAAAGTAAAAGAGATTTCTTGAAGGACTTACTCCTGTCGGATAAAAAAAGGCAAATCAACTACAGATTTTGCACTTGAAGAGAGGGAAAACAACTACTAATTTAACTTTTTAGATCTTGTCACTTAAGACCATCATTATTTAACATCTGTGTTAAAGTACTGCCTCAAGGCTCCACCAGCATCAGGGTTCCCATTGTGTTGGGCACTAAAGACAATACCACCAACATGCATGTACCGGGAGAATCTCTACCCAGATTAGTTTTCTTTTTTTGAAATCTAAACAGACAAAACAGAAGCACAGAACAGTGTCTGAAGTCACATATGAAATCAATGAACTTCTCCTCAGACCCTGCCTGTAGCACTACCCACTGAGTATTGGAGCCAGCCTTTTTAGTAGCTATGCCACAAATTAGCCCCACACTCTCTCCAAGTGCCACGCTAATCCTCTCTCTCTGCCTGATCTGCTTCTCTGTTTTCTGCCCTCTGCCCTCTACCTGCTGCTTTGCTGCCTATCTTTGTTCTGCCATGTACCACAAACAGGCTGCCCATGCCACTTGTAGCATGCGTGCCATAGGTTGGCCACCCCTGCATTGGACAATACTGCCTTCCTAAAGCTCAATGCTCTTAAGAGCTGAATTGGAACCTCCTTGAAAGTAACCTCCCAATAACAACACAATGCATACTCTTTTCCATTCTTTCTAATGTATGCCAAAGGCCCAGAGGTTCAAGCATATGTGGAGGGAGTAATGATCAAAGGTTGTTTTCATGTTTATGTGTTACATTGGAAATGTAAGGAATATTATTTTTTTTTTTTGCTTAAGCTTTACATTAAACAGAAAGCTGGAGCAGGAAACTATTAAATCTTCTAGAGGAAAGGGAAGCAGGTACATTTTTTGCAACCCTCTGCCAAGAGTGTTTCAACAAGACAAAGCCTTGCAAGTAGTTTGGAAAAAATCGTTTTCTCTCTTAACAGCTCAGGGTTCAACCTCATGTCTCTTCTAGTGTCCAGCTACAATTCCCACCTATCAATACAGCAAAATCAAAATTAAGCAAGCAAAGCTCGCTATGGTTCATGTCTCCTATAGGCCACCAAAGCAAGGTGAGGCAGCAGACAAAGGGTGTATCTATATGTTGCCATATGGCAGTGTTGCTACGTTGCTGTGCTTTTGTACTTCCTTTTAAAAGTAATAAAGGACAGCACAGTAACTGCCTGTTCTGCACCGTGCGTATGGAGATTAGATTTCACTGCTACATTGCCACAGCAGCGTGCTAAAACGGGACCACGCCACTACTGCAACGTAGCTGCCGATTGTGTGTAGACCCATGTGATCACTGTGTCACCGTAGTGCACCATATGGCAACGTAGTGAATCACTACAACACCGTACAGCAACATGCAGACGTGCCCAGAGGCTTATTTTCAGGCAACAAATGGAGGTATCCAAATCACAGGACCTGGTGTTCATGAGGGTCTTTAATCACTGTGATATCTGCTGGGAGGGTAACACAGGAAGGAACAGTCAAGCTAACACGTTCTTGGAGTATGCCAGGGACAACTTTTTAGAACAAATGATGGGGAAGCCAATAGTGGGGGAGGCTGCTCACAAACAGCAAGGAATTAGGTAAAAAATATGAAGATGGACAGCAAATTGAGTGATACTGACCATGAGATGACAGAGTTTAAGTTCCTAAGGAAAGAATGGAAGAGCAACAGCAGAATAAAGCAACTAGTCTTCAGGGGAATAAAACAACTTTAACACACACTGGGATCTCATAAACAGGATCCTCTGGGAGGCAAGCCTAAGGGAAAAAGGAGTTTTTGAGGGCTGGCTATACTTGAAAGAGGCCATATAAAGAGCACAATAATAGGCTTTATCCAGTGCAAAGAAAGGATAGGAGGTGTAGCAAAAGACCAGCCTGGCCAAATAGTGAACTCTTCAATGATTTGAAACTCAACATGGAATCTTACAAAACATGGAAACTTGGCCATATTACTAAGTATGAACATAAGAGTTTTGCATGGGCATGTAGGGAGAAAGTCAGGAAGGCCAGGCAGCTAGCAACAGATGTAAACAGCAATGAAAAAAAAATTCTATGTCAGAAGTAAGAGGAAGACCAAGAGTATGTCCCTTATTGAATGTGGTGGACAAGCTAATAATGGATGACTCCAAGAAGACTGAAATATTTAATGTCCTCTTTACTTCATCCTTCATGAATAATGAATAAATATAGCTACCAAATGATGAACACAATTGGCAGGAATAATAGGGAAAGAGAGAAGCAAGCTGGAGACTAGAGATTCAGAAAAGCTGGCTAGAATGTCAGCAGGGCCAGATAAGAGTACTCAAGCTAAGGTAATTGCAGAACATTTGGCTGGCTACTCTCTTTGAGGACCTGAGGAAGTCAGGTGAGATTGTAGATAACTGGAAAAAGGCAAATATAGTACCCATCTTTAAGACAGAAAGAAGGAGGATCCAGGGAATTACCAACCAGTCAGTCTGACCTCAATATCTGGAACAATGATGCAGCATGTCATCAAGAAATCTATTTCCAAGAACATAAAGGAGAACCAAGTGATCAGGAATAGCCTGATCATCAAGAACAAGTCATGCCTAACCAACGTGTTACTTCTACAACAAGGCTTCATGGATGGTAGCAGAGCAGTGGATATGACATATGTTGACTTTAACAAGACTTTCAATATGATTTCCCATTAGTCATGAGGAGGGAAAAGCAGTTCAGACAAAACTTCTGTAAGGTAGACACATAACTGGCTCATTATGCTCAAAGAGACGGCATCAATGGTTCAATGTCTAATTGTGAAGAGGTATAAGTGGGGCTCCCCAGGGGTTTTGTCCTGAGTCCAGTACTGTTTAATATCTCCATTAACAATTTAGAGGATGAAATTGGTGGAACTGCATTCACTCTGGAGGATAGGACCACAATAAAATGGTAAAATGATCTGAAATTAACTGAATGAAATTCAACAAGGACAAGTACCTAGCCCTGCACTTAAGATGGAACAATTACATGCAGAAATACAGATTAGCAAACAAGCAGGTAGACTGCAGTTGTCAGAAAAGAACCTGGGAATTATAGTGGACTGTAAGGTGCATACGAACTAACACTGTGCTTTTCCTGTGAAAGAAGAAATGCGAATAGAAAAAAAAAAAGAAAGCCAATAGCATACTGATCTGTATGAACAGAATTGTTGCATGCAAATGAAAGGAAGTGATTCTTCTGCTCTATTCAGCACTGATGAGGTCTCACCAAAGGACTGTGTCCAGTTTTGGGCAGAACATTTCAATTAAGATGTGGACAAATTAAAAGAAGTCCAGCAGAGTGAGCAACAAAGGTTATTAGAGGTCTAGGTAATATGACTTAGAAGAACAGGTTGGAAGAAAAGGGAAGATGTGACAGAAGTCTTCAAATACTCAAATAATGGTTATAAAAAGGATGGTGATGGACCAGTGTCTGTGGCTAACGTGGCACTGTCTTAAATTGTAACAAGGGAAATTACACTGGATATTAGGAAGAATATTCTCACTAGGAGAATGGTTAAGCAGTGGCATAGATTACCCAGAGAGACTGTGATATCTCCACCCTTGCAAGTTTTTAAGAGCAAGTTACACAGACACCTGATTAGAATGGTTTAGACAGGGATGCTTTAAGCAGGAGGTTGAACTAGATACGTACTTGAGGTCTAGTCCTACTGTTCTAGGATTCCAATTCCAAGACCTGTAATTGGAAAACCTCCCAGCCCTTACCTCATTGCATTACAAAAGACAAACAAAAAGAGAATGCTGCCCTCCCTTACCAGATACCTTTAAGGCCTGCTTTTAATGGGGCTAATTAAAATAGTTAAAGATTTGCTATGAAGATGCTGGAGCTGAGCCAAGTACAAGCTAGTGGCGCTTGCTCAGCATCATTCCCCAGTGTTTTCCTAGAAGTTCTTTTGGTGGTAACTGTCCTGACAGGGGACCCCCAATTGAAGGCCCCTCAGGGTCACGGTGGGCCGGGGTGGCAATTGGACTACGAACAGGCGGGATTAACGGCGGGGGGGGTCTGAGCCGCACCGAGGCGAATGGGTTTAAGACAAGATGGATTTATTACTCACGCTTTAAAAGCGGAGGCCGAGATGCTTTCTTCAGTTACAGGTTACAATAAACGAACACAAACAACAACAGAGGGGTCTGTTGGCCCACAGGGTTCTTAAGTGTGCCCTTGCTTTCTAGCCCCAAAGGGCTAGGGGCAGCTGCTCAACTTAATAGTCCCAGGGCTGGTCAACAGCTCATGTAGGGGTGAAAACAAATAAACGAAAACTGTAACTCGGTGAACGAAGAGATGATATCGTGACGCCAGTCCAAAGGGGTGATCCATGTCCAAAGTTCGTGAGGAGTGATGCCGAAGTCGATGTCCAGTACGATGAAGAGCGAACGGATGGTGGGAGACGAAAGCCGAGGTCAGAAGCCGTGAAGACGAAGTAGGTTTGACAGTCCGTTAATCAGATAAGAACAAATCGGAGTCGTGGTCGTGGCCGGGGTCAGTCGAACTGGAAGCCAAGAGATCAATACAGTAAACACAGAACGAATCGGAGAAATCACAATGGGAGAGACCAATAGGCCAGAGGACCTTACTGGAGAACAGCCTCTCACAAGGAGCCTCTGTTCCCAGTTTAACGGCTCTCCCCCCACACGTGAGACAGTCTCTGCAGAGAGCAGTCTCTGTGCCCACACTGGGTCCAGTCTCTTTCTCTCTCCCCAATTGAGGGGCTCCCAGAACTTTTATAGCAAATCTTCGCCCAATCAGGTGACGAGGTGATCAGAACTTTCCAGAGAGGTTACCTCATTCCAATTGTACACTGGGCACGCTCTGCAATAAGGTCTATGTAGCAACTGAGCCTGCGCAGGAGTGGAAAATAGGTCAGAGCTGATTGACAGCTCCTAAGGTCGCCTAGGGGGCACGCACTAGGCTTGTTTTCTATGGCGCCTGCTCATAACCTTGATCTATACAGTTCCTTAACTCCTGTAGTGTCAGCAGTCAAATGAAACTTTACCATGACAGTAACGAGGGAAATGTGCTACTGTTCACCAGGCAAACAAAGAAAATTTCTAGTGAAAAACAAGAATTCTAGCTGTCCGATTCAATGTAATTGATAAAGTACAGTATGCAGAAATTAGAAATTCTGTTTGTTGTTCAAACTATTGCTATGGTTTGAGAAATACCTATTTTCTTTACTAAGTACTGAAACCTGTGCAGCATAACTCAAGGCAACATCTCCCAGGGCTGTCATTTTGGAGTTTGGTCTGATGAACACACTTGCTGGTTTTTTGATGGTTAACAAAGACTGTATGCTGTCCAGACCCAAATGAGGTTCTATTTCTCTTTATTTTTGGACCTGAATTTCTGCCATTGAAAACAATGGGGTGTTTGCTCATTGACTTCCACAGAAGCGGACCCTGTCCACAGCACGGTAAACAGCACAACAAACAGCACAGAAAACACTCAGGATACATCAATACAGTACACAGCAATGTATTTAAGTACACCATGCTTGCTCTGCGCAAGATAGCTCACTGAACCAGAAGCAATATAGCCATGTTAGCACAGCACTGCGCAAAAAGTATGAGCTGTGCCTGTCTTGATAAGCGATATACTTGAGAACCTTAAACAAATGCATAAAAACTAGTATAAGAGCTCTGAAAAAATAGTACAATGAAACAACTCTGGAAGAAAAAGCGTTCTCAGTGGCCACATCTACATGAGATGTCGACTGTGCAGTTGTTACTGCACAGTCATTTAGTACTTGCGTATACAGGAGTTACTGTGCAGTAGTGTTGCTGAATGGTTTTTAGGCGATGCTGACTGCTCAGTAGTTCATTACTACTGCGCAGTACCATTGCATCATGCTTTGTGCCATGCGATGCTACTGCAGAGTCGTAACAAGCTACTGAACGGGTCAGGGTCTTGTGTAGGTATGGCCAGTGTCATGTATGTAGGAAGGGAAAAGCCAATATACAAAGAGTAGATTCTTGCAATAGGTCACCATTCTTGTCACCCATTTGTTTTTTATAATTGTGCCATTACATTACAGCTGAACCTGGAGAAATAGATCTTAGGACAAAGGTTGACATTTCTACTGCTCTAAGTTAGAGAGAACCAGAAATCTTCATAATGCTTCAGTTGGAAGCATTATGAAGGCCACAGAAGGGGTAAATAGTTAAGCCCCTTAATCTACCTTTGCTATTGTTTCTGTAATAAAACTTCAGTGTATCTGGGGACATCAGCTGTTTTCTGCTACTGAATTGTAATACATAAATATTAAGCTAGTGTTTTGCTTGAGTCTACAAATATTTTAAGGAGAAATGCCATTACCCTATTCAGCAATAATTCTAAAATACTAAAATGCTTCTTCAAAAAAACAGGCAATATGGATATAAACCCACTAAGAACATGTGGGCCTTTCTTCCTTATTATTTCACATTTACAAGAGGTTTAAGGGTCTATGAGGCTGAGGCACTTAGTTGAAATGGGGGAGAGTTATGTTTACAGTGCTGGAAATAAAGATTCAACCCCCACTTTTGGCTCCAATAGATCAAGACAAACTAGTAATTTCCTTGCCGTCTGCTTGGGTGATTTATGCTGCTCCTAAAGATACTAAAAAGGAAGGTTTTTCTTGCTGTTAAGCATCTGTCTACCCCACGTCAGTGACACACCTGGGACAGCTGCTAAGAAACACATTTTGTGCATTGTTCCCACTCCAGATCCTAGAAATGATGCAGCTTCACTGGTTTAGAAAGGTTCTCAGCATATGCCCTAGCTCCAGGCTCTCTGTCTCAGGCATGCTTCTTGGCATGTGCTCTGGGCAATTCTACTGCCACTACAGTGCATCATTTCCAGGATTTGCCATGTACCACACAGAAGTGAGATGCTTCGGGGCAATAGCACCAGGCATGGCAAAGAGGTCACACAGACCTGCCCTTAGATAAAGTAGATTTACCAAGATTAGTATGCCTGTTCACTTCAAGCATTTGCTTGTTTTCCTCCTACAATTCACTGCAATTCCAAATTAACATCCAACTTCATTGCCTTCTTGTTGTTTAATGCAGGAGGAAGGATGTCATTTCACATGATAAAGGATAATTTAAGCATATTTGTTACATTCACATCCATCCCAAATTCTACAAGAGTGCAATATAGCAAGGAAACTTTTTCAATGGTCCATGCTAAAGTAGTAATGATTAATTTATTATGTTATAATCTAATGCAGCAAGAAAGCAAGATGATAGCTTTTGATTAATTGAAATAATTGAAATTCTCCTTTCCATAGAATGCTAAGCTAAAGTTGTTCAGTCCTTTCTTTAAAGCTCTCTCAGTAGACCATGTGCTTACTGAAGAATTTTGCTACTGCCATATGGGAATATTCTTCTTCTTTTGAAATATGATAGCAGCTAGCAAATTTTCAGGTTGAAACCTCTCTCACGCTGTAGTCTGCCTCCAGTGGTGAAGTTCCAAGGTCTTCTCTACCCCAGAAATTTTGCCAAAATTTTTTACTTCTGCTATCACCAGTTCACTTCTACCAGTGCTAACAATGTGCTAACACTGGTGTAGACAAAGTGCAAGCTGCCTTGTACTTGGGTTGACTGAAATTTCGATATACCCCCATTACACAAATGACGCCTGTCCCGGGGGTACAAGCATGGGAGAGCAAGGAGCCCCACCTGCCGGGGAACCCATAACAAGGGGAATCCAACCGCAAAAGAGAAACTCTGTGAAAGAGAAAAACTTACCCCTTTTAGGACGCCGAAGATCCGAAGAAACACGCCAAGAAGAAAAGACCATGTGGTTCATTAGCCATGTTTATCTGCAGCTGGGGCCAGGTGACATCAGCAGGAGACACTGCCCGGTAGATACATAAGCCAGCTCCATGAAGGAGTGAGCAGGGATGCCAGGAGCAGGAAAGGCTGCAAGGATCCCCCATGCCAGGTGCACTCAGCACCAGTGAAATCAAGAAGATCTGATGCAGAGGCTAGCATCGGTGTCAGCGGAGACTGCAGGAGCGTCCCGCACCGGCAACAGACGGCACAGGAACGCAGGACCCAAGGCGGCTTGGAGAGGAGCCAAGGAACACCCCAGCTGGGGCAAGAATGCGGATCCAAGCCAGGGAGACGCACTAGGTTCAGGCTAGAGTGTGGGGGAGGTGGGCTGCTCAGCCTGACACCCCTCTCCTTTTTCAGTTTTTTTTTTTTTACTTGCCTGTGTTTATAGCTGACCAGAGTAGTTCCTTTCTTTTCTTCTTTCGCTGGTTTTTTCCTTTTCTTACTTTGGTGCAGGCTCTTGTTTATTACTTTGTTGTAGATAGTCCTTAAGGTTATAGTAGGGTAATTTTGGTAGCAAAGAAGGACGGCTGTAGCATACAGCTCCAACCGGAACCACCAGACTACTGGAGTATATCTCCAAGGGCAGAACATTCAGAGGACCCTGGGTGAAGACGAAATAGAGGTCAGACCAATGAAAGTGTAGGGAGCGCGAAGATCCAGAATTGACAGCACTGGAGGGCAAGCTGCACTAAGATCTTGAGGCTCATCTTGAGGGCTGGCACATGGACGGGATGTAGGGGAGGTGGAGCCCCATGTTCATCCACTGAGGGACACGACAACTCCAGAGGTACCCTCAACGGGAGCCCCAACCATTGAAGATCCATCCGAAATCATGGCAGGCAAGTCTTGGGGTTCTCCCCGAAGTGACAGAGGCCTCCCCAGGGATCACATGAAGTCCCATCGCACCCAAGACTAGGCACACATGCCAAAGCAGCGCAAGAGCGGATAATCGAATTGAGACAGGCACAATGCCATTTTGAAAAATTGTCCCCAAATCCAGGTTCAGATTAAGACACTGACATTGGAGATATCTGGCCACATTTACTTTGGGTCCATCTCAAATATTTATCTTAGAGCTTAAATATTCTTGTTTCCACTTTTTCCTAGTGGTAACAATTAACGGCAAATCCTGTCCTGATCTAAATAGAGGAAGCAAGACAGTTTCACTGGTGTGTACCTGGGCAAGATGTCCCCAGACAACCTGTGGTAGTCCTGAAGAAAGCATTCAGGGGCAAGTTAGAGAAAGAGGGAGACAAGAGCATCTGCAAGAACTGTCTTAGTCCAGGAGTGGCCAAAATGTGTAGCACAAGTGGCAAAGGCAGCCTCTGTGTGTGGAACACAGCAACTGGGGTGGAAACATGCAGCACAGTGACAGACAGAGCAGCAGGTCAGGCAGGGAGCACAGGGTGGTGAACAGAAGATCAGGAGGGGGGGAGGGGATTGGAGTGGCAGTTAGGGAGGGTATGGGGCTAATTTATGGCATGACTGCCACTTTATGTTCTCTGACCATGGACTGAGTAATCACCTCTTTTGCTAAACTGTGGGTTGCCCCACCTCCATGAATAGGTTAGTGACTGAGTTTGCCCCTTTTATGAATAATTTTATCACAGTATGGAGATTCATATGGATTTCTCTTGGAAAAATAGGGCAGGTCTGTAAAGGAGGGAGAGAAGCTACTCTCTTTTTCATTTTCCAAAAATGTTCAATGAAAAAATATTTAGCATTTGATTCACATTTTGGAACAGACATTACAGAAAATATAGCATGCAGAGGAAGTGTTTGCATGAATATACTCTGCTGCTAGCCCAATGCTTCTTGCTTCTGCAGTCTGCAGACTCTGCATGGTTTGCCAGATACTGATTCAGAAATTGCAGCAAGAAGAGCGCTGAGCCAGAAAACATCAGCATCCTGTAATACCTTGCAAGTCTGAGCTGACAGATACAATTTTCCTTAGCTTGATACTGACCTGACTTCCAATGTTATTTATTTTCCTACTTATAATTGAAACTAAGGCAAGTAGAAAGGTTAAAACTTGAACAGTTCATCAGCCAGATGGGGTTAAATAAATGTATTCAAATGAGAAAGGGAGTATTTCCTACTCTTTTTTAAACTAAGGCCCACATCAGGAAACTGAAAACAACTGCATCTCTTTCTCTACAGCCATGTTCCATTAACAGATCCATTTCTTCCTGTTTCTTCAGGCAAACACATCTTCATCCTGGAAATTTTCCCATACCACTCTGGAACACACAGAATAAGAGGCAGGATTAGAAACACTGGTTTATTTATGTGAGTCTTTATTTGACTATGTGATATCAGTGGTAGTCACACACACAAGTAAGTGCTTCAGGATCAGGCCCCCAAACAAGCAGAGAGTATTTAATATAAACATGGAGATCCTTACACTCTCTGTATTCTTGCCACCATAAATAGAAAGTCATAATGGCAGTTTGTGCCTGTAAGCCTCAGCTCTAATATACGTCTTAGAACCCTGTCAATCAAACTGTATGAGAAGTGCAAATAACACTAAATCTGGACATAGCCAGGTTTATCTCCATCACTGACATTCTTCAAGCAATAGCAGGAAGGTTCCAAAATAGTTGCTTCAAGCTGCCTTAGAGAAGCAGTACTTCTACTCAGTGCATCCACAGGTGGTGGACAGTGGATTGACCTTCAGGGAAGGTTAGCTGTGAAATAAGCAGGGGTAACTCCAATAAAGAAGCAGCAGCATCACCACTAAAATGTGGCAGAGACAGCAGATGGCAATGCTTTCCCTCCTGAAAAGCCACATATATATCTTTTGATGGTGTTGTGACATGGCAAGAACAGGTCACCATGATAATGAGCCTGTCCAGCCCCCAGCCATGGGTCTACAAGTCCTCAACGGAGGAGCAGGCAGTAGATGCTCAAATCTCAGTGACTGTAAAGAGAGATGAAGGCTGCAGCAGAATGAGATTTCCAGCTGTCTTGGCCTCCTTGCCATTGGGTCAAGGTCCCATTCTGTCAAGACCCGTGTGGAAGCTGATGTGCAGCAGCCTCTCCACAATACAAGAAATCATACACAGGTGCCTTCCATAAAAACTGCTTTTCCAGCACTTTTTTCAAGCCCTTTAGTGACCATCTAGTGACAATGGGAACAGGACTGTGATTGCCTGGAAGTTCCTAGTCATGAACTGGCACAAAGGCAGCAGTTACAAAAAGGTTGTCTAGCACTTGGACAAGGCAGAAGTGCAATTTGGCAGCGGTAACTGTGACTGAGCAACCTTCTTCAGGATCTGCTCTGCTTACCCTACATACCAAGGGGGGCTAAAAAAGGTCCCCAAACATAGCTTGCCTACCTTTTTCCTGACTGGATAATTGCATCCAGTGGGATCACTTTTACTACAGTCAAAATCAACAAAGACATGCAATCAATTTCTGACCTAGAACATTAGGACCTTTACACACAAGCCTAATAGTGAATGCCCAGAGTGCCACACCACAGTTGTGGCTTGAGAACTCAGGTGACACAAGATTGACTCTGCTGTATTGAGTGAGACCCAGTGAGGGGGAGATCGGCAGCTCAAAGAACAAGGAGGCAGTTATACCTTCTTCTGGAAGGGTAAACAGGAAGGAAAATGCCTATTTCATAAAGTTGGCTTTGCCATCAAGAATGAACTCATAAATCAACTCAATGAGTTCCCTATTGGAATTAATGAGTGTCTCATTACTCTCTGTTTTGAACTACTGGAGAGCCAATACATTATTGTCATCAGTTCATATGCCCCAACTCTTAACACCACCAACGAAAGCAAGGAGGAATTCTAGGCTGACTTTGTCTCTCTCCAGAATGTCAGAAAGGACTTGGTCAGACTTATTCTGCTCAGCAATGTCAGTGCCAAAGTTGGAACGGACTTGAGCCTCTGAAATGGAACCATGAGTAAAGAAGGAGCAGGAAAGGTCAATTCCACTGGCATCCTCCTCTTGACCAAATGCACGGAACATGGAATCACCATCACCAACACCCTGTTCCACCAGAAAAGCAGGTATAAAACATCATGGCATCATCCAATCTAAGCTTTGGTACTTGATTGACTATGTCATTGTTTGTGCCTAGGACCGCAAAGATGTCCACATCACCCAAGTTATACTAGGAGCTGACAATTGCTGGACTGATCGCAGACTCATCCGCTCACTTGTGTCACTCAAACTGGCTCCCAAACAATGGCTTCCCTAACAAGAAGCAGCACCAACAAAAGATCAGTGTTGAAGGACTCAAGCATGAATGACATGTGTCCCCAGAGGCTGGGGGGGCACAGCAACCACCTGCAGGTGGCAGGGGTGGTGTTGGCAGAGTGGGCATGGCAGTGACAAGCAGGGAGCCCTCGCAGGCATCTGTGCCAGTGTTGGCAGCAGGCCAAGCAGGGAGTTCCTGCAGGTGGCTCCAGTGACATCAGCAGTGGGGGGGAAAGGTGGCAAGTGCCAACTGGCCAGCAGCAATTGGGGATTGCCCACAGATGCTGATGGCAGTGTTGGCGACAGGGGGAGGCGGGGGGTGGTGAGCGGTGGCTGCCCACAGGTGCCACCCACAGCATTGGCGGCGCTTTTCACAGGGGGTGAACCGCCAGTCTCAGGGAGTGCACATGCATCCACATGCACCCCCTATGTGTCACCAGTGGACTCAAGGACCCAATCAAGTGAGACCTCTTCCACCAGTACCTCAATGAAAACTGGTGAATTCCAATCAACAACAATGGGAAAATGTCGGCAGCAACTGGGATCCCATCAAGTCCATTATCATCAGCTCCTGTAAAGAGGTAATTGGATTCTCTACTAGGAAACATCAAGACTGGTGTGATGAGAATGATCGGGAGATCCAAGACTTGATCAATCGTAAGTGCAAAGACCTTTGTGCTTGGCAGAATGAGAGCAACTCCAAGCGAAACAAATTGAAGCACCATTGATCTAAATCTTAGGGCTTATATATACTAACCTGCACTCCTTTAACCAATCTGAGAATAATTAAATTGTCAAAATGTAATACTCCTACTAATATGGAAGCAGTTCAAGCAGCATATAGCTTAACACCAGTATAGACTGTCCAGCTAAGGAAGCACAATAAGCTCTTCTAGTATGAAACTCCTTTAATACTAGTAAACTGTACCCATCATCCACAGTAGGATTCACACAGGAAAACTATATTGGTTTTAAAAAAATGATGCCCTTATCAGAACAAGTTGCATTGGTTTAACTTTTCTGGTGTGGACAGACATTAAGAAATAAGCCCTTCAATATAACATCCAACTAGGTTGAGATCATTAACTAGAGGATTTGGCAAAATACACTCCATTCCACACTGCTTTGCTCCATGAGAGACAGATAATACTCAGACAAAATGTCTAGAGAAGAGAGAACTTACAGCAGCAGAGCAAGGAATACATGACATGGCCCAAATGGTATGCAGTAGGAACCACTTGCACAGATCCCAAAGTAAGCCACTGTACCACAGTGTTTTGTGTTAGAAAAGGTTTCCAGAGTAGCAGCTCAAAGGAACCAAGAGCTACATTCCCTGGTAGACTAGGAGCAATCCAAAATTTTTTCACCATGGTAGATAAAAGCCTAGGTAAATGAGTTCAGAGGATATATCATTTCAACTGCTAATCAATTTAAAGCAAGCTCAGAACTGTTCAACTGCTTTGGCAACATAACATCCCATTAGGTAGGAAGACAAGATAATAAAAAAAGTAAATACACTAAATGTGAAATTTAAGACAGTCCTAATAAAAAAAGTGCACTGTTCAGGCAGAAGAGATGAGGCTGGACTCTCAGCAACTACCTTCCTTTATACTGCGGTTAAAAGCTTGAGTGGCTGAAGAAACCTGAGTCTTATGCATAGGATTCACTCTTTTCATCAGGCATCCAATTCTGATCTCACTTCTATCTGTCCAAATGAGTAGTAACTCTGCAGTACTTAACGCTGTTTCACCAACATAACATGAGAATGAGAGACAGCAAAGTCAGACCCATAAGCAGTAGTTTGATTCAACAAGGCATGTGTCTACACATGCACTTTAATGCTCAGTACCCTATTAAAGCCGCATGTAAAAAAACATGTTAATACACCAGTATACAGTAGAATAGGCTATTGCACATTAAGCATTGCTAAAAAATTGTGCACTTTCACTACTGAGTGTTAGAGCAGCCTAATGTGCATTTATGTAGTACCTCATATTAGAGGTACTAAACAATACTCGGTAGCAAAAGCACATTAATGCACATGTAGATGCACCCAGAGTGTTTCCTGGTGCCTGTGGAGTTAGTTCAGTGTAGGAAAATTGATGTTAAATCTCTGCAGAATGTTTAAACTTCCTGGAAATAGCAAACACAGCTTGTAAAGAAAAGTTCAGAAGTTTGACTTGAGAGGGTGTTTGCTTTTAGCAACTGATGAGTGTGGTAACTCCCACTAATCCAAATTCAACAGCACTTCACTTTAACTGTGCTGCATAAACTGTACATGCTGATGTAACATAAATCAGAAAGTCATCATAGAGCTTTGTCTTAAAAGGAGATTGCATTTCAGTCACAGGCAGATCTTACAAAGAAAGAAAAACCAAAGAAAAATGCCTGCTTCTGATACTTTTAGTGTTGGCTGAAATGGTATGCAGATAATCATATCAACACTGGATCCTTGCTGAACACTAAAAAAAGATTAATGGACAAAAATGGCTGTGTGATCCACAGTTGAGTTGATAAGGTATGCGTGAATGGACTGTTTACTAATTGATTGATGCAAAGTAATAATGCATACAAAGCAAGGATTGGAGGAATTTTTCCCTTAGGAAAAACTGAACTATATAATGATAATGGTTTACTAAGCACCCAGCTGTGAACATTCAGTTTGCAGCACTTTCTTTATTCTATATTTATATGTCTTTGGCAGCTTCACATTTAAAAAGGAGAAAAAACATCACATTTCTCTTAGTTTACATTCCTTATATTAGCAGAGGCTATCTTCACAGTGAAGCTGATGCAGTCCTCTACCTAAGACTGTTGACAGAGAGAAAATAATGACAACCAAACCCAAGAGATCAGATCCAGTAGGAATGCAAACTTCTCTACTAGTGAGCAGTAAGAAAATTCACCAGCTGCCAGGGCCTCAGTATTTTAGGATTTTATGGCCTTCCCAAAATACAGATTTGAACATTAGCCTTAAAAAAGCATTATGCATCTTTAAAAGTTGGCAGTAGTGCTCAGCTCTCCCCACCAGCTTCAGTGGTCTATTGTTATTTGGGAGATGCTACATTAAAAGACACAGCCAACATTAAAAGAAAAACAATAGTCAGGAAGGGACTAGGAAAGAGAAGATGCAGAGCAAAGACAAGGAAGAGATCAGGGATTTTAAAACGTGTTCTTCTATAAGAAACTCCTCAGAGAGGGGCACATCCCACTTTTTCCAGTTAAGTTCTCCCCACCTGAACTGGGGTAGGAGCATCAAGCTCAGTTACCTCACTTCAGTAAAAGGCAGTGCTCAAATTAGCTGTGAATATTGCTGAAATCAGGTAAAATTACAGTCCCTGTGTTTATAGCAGGTGCAGGAACTGCTCTCTCTCCATAACCTAATACACCACAAGAGGCACAAAGTGAGTCAATGGTTCACCTCCTTCTATACCGGTGGTCTTTCCTCCAAGTACCTAACTAATGAGCAGGGATCCAGGTTTTCCATTTCCCATGGAAAAACAGAGTAAAATGCAGATTTCTCAGTTAGCAGAGAGACCTGTGGATTTTGCAGCGAGCTCTCTGCAGGCTGGCAGAGTTCTAGTTTGCAGGGGGCTTGGAGGAAGCGGAGGAGGGCTGTCAGGCAGGAGGTGCCATGTGCATCTGTATGCACATGGCCCCAGGCAGCCTGGAGAG
>NW_017728993.1:4690443-4691603 GCF_001723915.1 Gavialis gangeticus
GGGGGGGGGGGGGGGCAGGGGTAGAACTGAGGCCCCCATAGGAAGGGAGGGAGGGAGGGAGTTGGGCAGGGATGGGGATGGGGCTGGTGCTTGGGCTGCTTCCCAGCTGGGCAGTATGTGCACCCCAGTGAGTGTGACCCAGCACTGCAGGGCAAAGCACAGCTGTATAGGAAAGCTACTTGCAGCTGCAAGCTCCATGCTGCCCTGGTGATGCATCTGCTGCATGTGTGAGGGCAGTGTGGGCAGCAGCATGGGGTTGTTCCCCTCACTGCTGCCCTGTGCACAGGGAACATGTTCCCAGGGCAGCATGGAGTTTGCAGCTGCAAGCAGCTTTCCTTCACTGCCACACTGCTCTGCAGCACCAGGTTGCACCCGCCAAGCTGCAGAGGCCCCAGGAGAGGGCAGCAAGGTGGGAGCCCAGGCCTGCAGCACACACCTGTACCCACCCCACACACAGATCTGGGGGGGGTGCGGGTCCTTCCTGGCCCCCAGTGATGGCCTGAAAATGGTATTTAGAGGTTTGCATTTTGGGAATTGGCTTATAGGTGTATATATATATATGTATTAGAATGGTCCAGGATGGGCAGCAGGGGTTAATTGATTTTTAAAAGCCTGGGTGTCACATACACAGTTTCACACTGCCTTTGAAGCAGACATGCTGTCTAACACAACAAGGCAAACAGATAGAGACACAGCCTGGGAAAGTGGGGGCATGTACCACACTGTTCCATAACATGAGATAAGGTGACATCAGCTCACAAGGCCCCAGAGCAGGAGTGGGGCCTAAGATTCCTGTTTTGGGAAGGGTATGCATAGGATGAGCTATGTGGACAGTGCAACAACCACAGAGAGAGAGACGAATCAGCAATAGCCATGGATGAAGAGTCGTCAGGAGGGAAGGAGAATACAAAAGCAGAGACTTGAGAGTAACAAAGGGTCCCGTTCCGGGTCCCTTCCCAGTCTCCTCCTCCCTGAGAGGGGCTCCAAGAAGGGCCCAGGTTTGGGGTCCCTGAAAAGGATCAGCATCCCTGGGAGGGGTCCCCCAGGCCACCATGGACAGAGGGCACACCACCAGCCCATCTCATCCACCCCACTGAAGGGAGGGGAAGGCGTATGAGCTTCAACAACCCACCTCCAGGCTCCTGACATGTTGACATCTG
>NW_017728993.1:4698154-4713379 GCF_001723915.1 Gavialis gangeticus
GCCACCATGGACAGAGGGCACACCACCAGCCCATCTCATCCACCCCACTGAAGGGAGGGGAAGGCGTATGAGCTTCAACAACCCACCTCCAGGCTCCTGACATGTTGACATCTGACACCTAAGAAAGAGTCTTAGAGTGAAGCCTACATCCTGGCCTGATGTTTCTTGACTTTGATGACAGCCCTAGAATTATATATATAGATATACAGAATTGCTTGATTGTTTGTACTGTTTCTTTTCTGTTATTACTCTGTATCAATAAATTTACCTATTATCAAATGGAAAGGTTGTGATTGGTGGGTGCAGCCCACCCTGGTCCTATCACACCCCCCCACCCCGAACAAGGCATCTAGGTCCTAAATCCAGAGCCAATACCCAGGAGTATGCACTGCAGTGTGGAGTCAGCCCCTCCCCACCCAAGCCCACAATAGGCAGGCAGCAGGCAGCAGGGTGGGGAGGCGGGGAGCTCCACTCCACTGCAGCAGCTTCTGCCTTTTGCTGGGGCTGCAGACCCAGGTCCCTAGCCCCATAACCCTGGCAGCTGGGGGCCCCTCCAGCAGGGCTGGGGTGGCAGGGGCTGAGGGGGGGGATGAGGGGCACCAACACAGCTGGGGGGCCTGTGAGGGGCACCAGCAGGCTCAGGGGGCTGTGGGAGGGAGTAAGGGGCACTAGCAGGGCTGGGGGGGTTTTGGAGGGCCCTAAATTTTAATCATGGATGGGGGTGTTGATCAGAGAATTTGCAATTTTTTTATCAGGGAAAACCAGGATCCCTGGTGATGAGATCAAGTGCAGACTAGAAAAAGCAATCAAAGCTTTACCTGAGCTTTCTGCTGAAATATAAAGTAGTAAAGTATGGCTTTTAACACACTTAGCCAGGGATCTGATGATGCAGCATTCTAACAGAGGGCATATGCGTGGCATCATACAGAAACACACGAGAAATATCACACCTGAACAAAGAGAGGAGGATGCTTCCAGGTTTATTAGAAGCCTTCAGATCTCTGTGCATTTTGTGGGCTCTTGCTATGGAGCAGTTGCAGAAATGCTACAGAAATCTTTTGTCCTTTAAATTGGAATGCAGAATGCTGCAGAGGTCCCTGGATCCTGATTAAAATGTATGCAGAAATGAGCAGGCCTAGTTCAAGACCCTGT
This sequence comes from Gavialis gangeticus, assembly GCF_001723915.1. Taxonomy (NCBI): domain Eukaryota; kingdom Metazoa; phylum Chordata; order Crocodylia; family Gavialidae; genus Gavialis; species Gavialis gangeticus. The sequence continues at coordinate 4,699,307 of NW_017728993.1, forward strand.
GAAGGCCTTTATATATAATTACAAGACCCAAGAGGCATTGCTGTACTTACTTGCTTATGAATTTGCATTTGGCTTTGTTTAATAAAGACATAGTTTCACACGTTCCCAATACAGTTAAAAGGACAAAGCACACTTTAAACACCTGGGGATAAAATTCACATAGAAGAACAAAGATGACTTGTAGCTTGGAAGGAACTGCTAATAGTGCATCATTCCCCATTCATCCCTATGCAGCAAGCCTGCACAGTCCTCTTGTGACTAAAGAGTGACTTAAATGGTGCAAAGCCACATGCAAACAAGATCTGCCGATTGTTGATGAATTAATCCATCTGTATTCATCAGAAGGCAAGCTTCGGCATCTGGGTAAGGTGTTTAGGTGCAGCAGTTAGAAGTAGTATTGAGATATGCAAGTAGTGAGTTATCTTTATGGAAAATAACATTCAATGAAATGTGGGGGAAGGAGCTAGATTACAACACAATTCATGAGTAAAAAGACTGAACACACATGACATTTAAATGTATTGGTAGATGCTATAAAATTCAGCAGGTCTTTGTGTTCAATTGCTATAACGGCATGTGCAAATGTTCATCATTACTCATTTATAAGCACAATAAATTTACCTGTGTACACAGTTGTGGTAAACATCTTCAAATCAGGTATGCATTTAATGCACACACATTATTTAGAAACCAAGCTCTGAATCCCTTCCTTCATTTTTATGAGACATTGTGTACGTATTCGTTTTATGAGAGTTCAAACTAGTCCAATATAGCTCCATTATATTCGGGTATAATCAATTAAGCCTTTGGCTTGAGCTATCTATACTTTCTAGAAATGCTGAGTCAAACCCATCCAGGAATGATTTAACTTCGCAGTTTATTAAGTTTTTTGAATGAGCGTGTAACAGCTTGGATCTTTTCTGCTTTGTGTGGAAGGTTGTACATGTAGAGTATTTCTCTATATGGCATGATGCTCTGTCTGTAAAGATTCCCTAGTTGACTCCAGAATTAGAAGCAATACAGCAGTGTTATCATGTCACTCCATCTGAGCTAAATTTACTCCGTTTCTCAAGGCTAGTTAGCCAAGGTGGAGCAGAGCACAAGAGTGGCTATCCTGGTTTCAGGACATGAGCTAGTATTTCTGCACAGCACTGCACTGCACTTTGTTATGGAGACTTATCAGTTCCTTCACAGCTAGCACACGTAACTCTACATGTCACTTCAGCATACTGTCCGCACATACCTGTCCCGCACTGAGAGGGGCTATGCAGCGCCCTCCGGTTCGTGACAGATCTGGATTTATGGGATGAGGAAGGCACGAGACGTATATGGTTATAAAAAGGAGATTTATTGACTTACGTCCCTTAATGATGGTGACTAGAATGCAGGAGTTACAAGTTACACTTTGTTCCCGGTTGTGGCTCGACAGCGTGCAAGCTAATTTACTCGATACGGATACGGTTGTGGTTGTTACGCGTGGGGAGTGTCGGCAGGAGACAACAGGTGATCAGCCCGGGGGGTAACTGTGAGTCCGGCTCGAGTTACTGATGAATGGCGGTCTCCCCAAACAAAGGACGGGGAAACTTTTTATAACTTTTCTTATCAGGTTTTACTCTGTGTCAGCCAATCATGACTACAAATGGATTCTTCTTTTTCTGCTCAGGTTTCAACACAGGCTCTTTTCATCTTGTCAGCCCAGCCACCAGGACGGGGGCGTTTCTTTTCGTTTGGGTGGTACTGAGCCTGTTTGGTCATAAGAGGGCAAGCACAGCACATTAATCTGATCTTACAGTTTTAGATGAGCTAATTACTTTGAGGCCTCATTTTATCTCGTTGCCATTAGCACCGATATCTTTTTTTGACGTCACGGTACCAGGCTGCAATTTGTTCAAGGTTAGTTCTCTTGTGTGGGGGTCTCGAGTGATCTGAATGGGGCACAGGCGAGGGTGTGCATGCAGCACTGTTGCCAACTTGTACTTGACAATACCAATGCTTAGTCAGGTAAAAACTCCCCCTGTAAGCATTGTTGCAAAATTTTCTCCCTCTAGCTGTTGTGCAGTGTGTTATCCATGCTAGTCAACTGCTATTCTTTTAAACCAGAGACGACCATTGTCCAGCCCACAGGCCAGCCCAGCCCATAGAGCTGTGTCATCCAGCCTTCGGGGTTCCCCAGGAATCTGGAAATTTGGCATCAGGGGAATAGTGGCAATACTAATTGCCATGCCTCTGGGCATGCTGCTGCTGCTTCCCCACCACCAAATTTCTGGACCCACAGGTGCCTCACAGTCTAGATGATGCAACTCTGCATGCTGGACTGGGCCTGCAGACAGGGCCCATGCACCAGTTTGAGCCTAAGGACCAATCCTGCACCACTCATCCAGCCCCTGGGCCACTAGGGGCCATTTGTAGATGACACAGGGGTTTAATTCTCCCTAAAATGAAGTGATGGTTTTTTAAAAACACCACTTCAATTTAGGGCGAAGTAAACCCCCATGTTGTGTACACCCATGTTGCAGCCCAATCCTTACCTGCCTCTCCAGCGGTGGGGAGGGGAAAACAAGCTGCCAGCGGGCCAAGCGGTCCCTGAGCTGCAGAGGTAGGTGCTGGTGCTTCCCTCTGCAGCAGCCCCCCTCCCTCCTTGTGGCACTCACCTGCAAGCACCCAGCTCGGGCAGTCCCAGGGGCCACCGCAGCCGCAGAGGGAACCACCAGGCCCCCATGCAGCTCAAGCAGGCAGGCAGGCTCCAGGGCAGGGGATAAAAAAAAAAAAAAAATCAGACCCGCTGCTTTTTTTTTCTCCTTCTATGGAGCCTGCCTTCCCAGGCTGCTGCCAGGCTGCCTGCACAGTCTGCCTGCAGAGACCCTGACCTGCACAGAGCCCGGTGCTTCCCTCCATGGCTGTAGGGTAGGAAACTAAAACTCCTCAGAGGTGTTTTACTTTGCAGCACCCAAAAGTCATTTGCTGTTTCCCAAAGTCATTTAAGGTGCATTCCACTATCGAATGTGCTACAGTGGCTGGAATTAATGCACAATACGCTGCCAAATTTGTAAACTCGTGCAAACAGCAATGCCATTAAAGCGGTGCAAAAGGCATTTAACCCACTTTAACCCCTCTTCCAAATGTCATCTACAAACAGCCTATAAGCCCATTGTGACAGTGTCATTTACTATATTTGTATAGTGCCCAACATGTTGGGGCCCATCCAGACTGAGGAGTCCAGGTGCTGCAGTAATATAAAGGATAGTTTCTAACAAATTCTGGACCCCAAAATTGTCATGTTCCAGCAGTGGCACACATGTAGTTTGTGATTTGCTTTGACATGAAAGTGCTATCAGAATTAGTTACCAGCAGCATTGACAGCAACGTGCATGGTTACAGGCCTCTAAGGGCTCCAAAGTTTGCAAGATCATTTAGACATCTCACTAATATTAACAAAAGAGAAAGCATTAAAGTTATCTATGACATCTTTCTAATGGTTCATCTTATATGAGGTATAAATAATTATGTTAGTGTTGGGGGGGTTCTTTTTTTTCCCATTTTTTGAGGATTCTTTCCAGAAGATTATTAATCTGTTTTATAAGGGCTTTCTTCTTTCCATAAACTGGAACTCTTTCCAGCTACCAATACTGTCAGGCAGCCAACCACATTAAATTAATTCACTAACATACTTTGCAAATGTGAAACCATCATAAATATTTTCTGTTTGTTTATATGGAATTACCCAGCATTTCCAATCTTGTCATTCTATTCACTGAAGTTTTTCCTCACCTTTTACTATACTGTTGCAATTTCCAAATTACTTAGGGCCAGGTTGTAAAATTGCAGTTTCTCTTACATTAGCAGCAATGCACAGCTGTACACCAGTCAGGATCCTTTTTTCCCCTTTGCTCTTGGGGTGGAGGGAGGGGGAGGAGGGTGCGTTGCTGGAAGAAGCTATCTGCCTCGGATGTAGACCAACAGTATATTAAGTATTCTCTAGCTTAGCTCTGGTGCCCATGACAGCAGCATGGGTGAGTGGTGATGGAGTGAGGGAGATCCACCCACTGCTCCTTCCTACCCCACTATTTCATTCCAATTAGGTAGAAAAGGAGAAGTGGCTTCATAGATGCTGCACTCCTTTCTGTGCTTTGTGGATCATCTGTTCAGTGGAGCCATCCTGCCAGTAGACAATAAATTCTGCTTTTAAAGCACTTGCTCCTTTCAACCATATCATGAACCACAGAAAGCTATTAGAGCTGGGTAAATCATTCTTAAATAACTAATTTGTTTAGTCAATGAATTTTGCCCATTCACATTTTGTACAAAAAGATAGGCATTTCCTCTAACTTTATTTACTATGCAAACTTTGCTGAATAACTTGTACACATGGCATCTGCCTACTTCCCCCACCGCTAAAGAGCAGTACACACACCAGCGAGCATGCACTCGGTTGTGTGTATGCGCATGTGCACAGTCAGTCTTCAAGAATTCTTTGCAGCAGAACTACATGCATCATTAAGTGTTGCAGCATCAGATTCCCTGTCAGTAGTCCATTTGTAAGCAGCTCGGTCTGTGAAATCCCAGTGGCATAACTAGGTCACATGACAGCTTCTGTTCAATAATTAGATGAGCACATCACATTTCTGGTGACAATGTTTGCAGAAAGCAAGCTGAAAATTCACTCTGTGCCAATGTTCCTTACAATTTACCTAATGCAGAAAACTTTCTGGCCAGAAAACTTAGGTGCTTGCTCATTCATAGAAAATGAGCATAAAACAGTGCAAACATACCTGAGGAGAATTCATTTTAATGTTTTAACTCTCATCAATAATATTGTCTCTATTCTGCTGGCTGGTACAGGGATGGATGGAGGGAGCACTCTTCCCTTCCCCTTTTAAGTGGCACAGGTATTAACAGGCAGCAGAACATGTTCTCTTTAGGGGTACTGATGAGGGCCAAATGTTTGGGAAATTCCTTACACCCTCGCTTGATGCCTGGGTCAGCAATTTAGGCATGAATATTCGAGTCCTGGAGAAACAAGAAAAATACCTATTCATCAGAGAATGCTAAAAAATGATGGTAGGAAAAAAATAGCCCCTTCAGTTAAACAGGAACTTTTTAAAAACAATGCAACTACATCAGAAAGGAGCGGGGAGGGAAGAAATCTTGGTGATGCAGAGTATCACTTCCCCCAAAATAAGGTGATAATCATGTACTCATTAATTAGCACCTCTCACAGAGCAGCAAAGAGACTATCTGCTAACAAGAAGTGGCAATACTCCATGTCGTGCCTACAACTTGAAATTATTACTGAACTGTCTTAAAAGTCGTTTTTTAAATAAAGCAGTTTAAGCAATATATGATCAGCAAGTCATCAACTCCCATAACTATTAGGATTTAAAGTTCATGTGTAATTGGAAAAATAAAGGTTAAATTCTTGAAATGTGGGGCAGGATTTTCACAACAGTCTAATGATTCTGGGTGCCTTGATTTTGGGTCCTCAGGAAAGGGCCAGATTCCAGACAGCAGGGTCTCAAGTACTGACATAAAATCAGACAGTATTTCTCAAGTTAGGGAACCAGATATCCCAGGAAAAAAAAAAAAAAAATCACAGAAACCTAAAAGGAGCCTCCTGGGCCATCAAATCAAGTCCCCTGCATTCTCAGGCAATTTACCCCAAAAAGCCCCCAAATCACCTCTTCAAATCTTCACACCCACCTAAGAGGCACAATACCCAAATTACCAAGAACACCCACAAGTAATAAGGGGCCTGCCATAGCCCAGCCATTACAAATGACAAGGAAGTATTTGGTTAATAGCCACTCAGAAGATGCAAGGAAATGACCATGTGCCATGCTACAAAAGAAACCAAGAAGTCCCATAGTCTGTTCCCATCTGACCTAGCAGAAATCTGACCAAAATTTGGTGATTGAAGGAAGAGCAAGACTCTCCATCCAGGAACCTCTGGGTTTCCTATGTACCCCAGTCCAAAAAACCCTAGGTTTCCACATGGCTATTGTTCCAATTCTCCAGAGGAAGACAAATTAAACAATTCAAAGCCAGCAGCCTTTATGAGGGGAAAGAAATTCCTTCTTATCTACTACTGGCAATCAGAAAAAAAGCCCTGATGCATGAGATTACCAGATTCCTTGGGTGAAAACAGATATCATCTTTGTGCCACCATAAAAAGTGTTTATGTCCATACTTTCTGTTGCACCACAAATGCTCAAATCTGTAGCCATGACAGAAAATAATAAATTGGGCCATCCTATTGTGGCTTACATCTGTTTGTTTATGGCGGGACAGCATGCAAACCAGCCCACGGTCTCCAGCTGCCCCAAGGCAGAGGACGTGTCTCAGTAAGCAGGAAAATCTGGGCTTCGTTGCATGTATTAACAAGCAGGGGTTCCCCACTTGCAGACCTGTGCCCCATGCAGCAGTAGTACCTGCAGGGAGAATCCCTCTGCAGTGGGATTTCCCCATGAGTGCCTGCAAGCATGGAGAGGGGGATCCTTCTGGGGGGTGCATCTGCCAGAGGCGGAAAATCCCACTTGCAGACAGGACCCAAGTCAGGTCACAGAAACGAACCTGGAGTACAGTCAGCTGTGCTGTGACATATTGCAGCCTATCTGATGATCACACTCCACCTAGGACATCTGTTTCCAGCCTGTCTTTCCTCTAACAGTGTTACCTCTATACCCTAACCTAGAGATTATGAATAGAATATATATTTACACACAGAGACTGTTAAGTCAGATTCCCAGTTTTATCATACCATCCCTTCCATAAACTTACCCAGTTCAAAGTGATTCAGGTTTTTTGCCCCTACTACATCACTTAGAACAGGGGTTTTCAACCTTTTTTAATAAGTGTACCTCCGGTGGCCAAACACAGGGTGGGGGGAGCGGGGTGCATGGCAGGATGCAAAGCTGGGGAGGAGGGGGGCAGACACGGAGTGGTGGCAGTGCGGGGTGGTGGGTGGCGGCGGCAGCCACCATGTGCAAACCTTGCCACCCTCCCCCCATGTTCAGCCAGCTGAGCGCCACTGCCCTTGCCCCCCCAGTCCTGGCAGGCGGCGGTGCAGGGTGGTGGGTGGCAGTGCCCCGTCCCCACCCACCCACACAACCCCTAGGGCCTCTGAAATACCCCCAGGGGTACGTGTACCCCCGGTTGACAAACCACGACTTAGAAGACCATTTCAAACCATTGTTCCTCTATGATAGTTAGAAATCTTATTCTAATTTCCAGTCTAAAATTGATTCCTAGTCAATCTGTAGCCATTTCATTTTATGACAGTAATTTTTTGTGATTTTTTTTTCAGCCTGAAAAGCCTTTTCCTCTTAAATATTTACTTCACAAATGTACTTGCATAGGATGAATCCCCTTTCAAACTCCGCTTCTGTTAAATTAAAAAGACCAAGTTCCTTTTATCTTCTTTTATAAGAAAAGATCTCCATTCTCTTAACCATGTTGGTGATCCTTCTTTGAACCTGTTCCAGTTTAAGCCAACCTTGTTGAACACTGGTGACCAAGCTGCATCAGCTAATGTCAACAATGTTGGCAAAAGTGCCTGGCACTGTGAATCTGAAAGCACCTCATAGGCACATATATTTAGCTACAGGCATAATGTTCAGCTTTGAGTCTAAAATTAGGTGCCAAATAAAAGTTACCTCTCCCTAGCAAAGTGAAGCCTCACCAGCTGCCATCTGTTGCTTCCTTTGTGTGACTGACTTTATCCCTAACTAGCTATTCTTAAAAAACGTCAACAGTATCTCAGCCAGCAAATTTATAGCTTAGGCCACCACAGAAGCAGCTCACATGAATGAGCCTAGTGAATAAGCACATCTCCAAAAAGACTCAGTATTCATAACTGAAGCTATTATCTCTGTGAGGATCTTATACAACACACCAGCTCATGGATCCAGCTCATGGATCTCCCCACAGGTCCAGAAATTTGGCAGAAGAGGAATGGTAGGAGTATTAATTGCTTCTCCCCTGCTGCCAGATTTCTAGATCCAGGCACATAGGGCCCAGGCACCTGGACCTGTGGAGGCACATGGCAAGATCTGGGCTATGGACTGCCCTGTACCACTCATCCCCCCAGAGGTCCAACAGTTTGAGCACTGCTGCTATGCACTGCCTGGAAAGAGGAGTGGGGCTGCCTCATTGAAAGTCAGTGTCTTGCAGCTCTAGGGCTAGAGCAGGGGTTGTCAACTGGGAGTACGCATACCCCTTAGAGTACTTGAGAAGGCCGGAGGAGGTACGCGTGGGTGGACGGGGGCTGCCATGCACCATCCCACACTGCCAAGCAGGCCCAGCTGGACACAGGGGTCAGGGGAAGCTCACATGCGACAGCTGCTGCTGCTCCATGGTCAGCCGCACGCCACCCCGCCTAGGCTTCGCATCCAGCTGCACACCACTCCCCCCCTCCAGGGGTGATGCATGGGGGGAGCAAGCAGATGCACATGCACCCCCTGTGTGTGGGGCGGTGTACATCCCCTGCAAAAAGGCACCACTGAGGCTGTCGGCGGCACCTGTGGGCGGTCGCTGCTCACCACCCCACCGCCAGTCTGTGGGCAGTCCATGATCGCCCCTGGCTACCGCTGCCAATGGTGCCTGTGGGTGGTCACCAACCCCTAGTCAGAGCTCGTCGCTTGCCACCCCTCCCCCCCCACCACTGACAGTGCCAGAGGCATCTGCAGGAACTCCCTGCTCACCGCCGCTGGGCTCCCGCCACCGGCAGCACAGCCATGCCGCCCTAGCCACCGGGGGCACGTGCTGTTCATGCCCCCCTCCCCCCAATCCATGTCCAGCCACCTCGTGTACTGTTCCATGTTCGGCCACTGGGGGTACACTAATCCAAAAACACTGAAAACCCCTGGGCTAGGAAAAGACATTTAAAAAGCCTGAGCATGACTTGACTCAATCTTTGCAAGTTAGTCTAAGCTGCGGAGATTAAACCAGTTAGCAAGTGCTAGATGTTCCCTGTTCATTCTGGAAATGCAGGCACATGCCTGCAGTGGCTCAGGCCAGAAGCTAGAGTGCACTAGAGCAACCACAGGGAAGCTAAGCTGAGGAGGGGGGGTGTAGCCAGGCCCTGGTAGGCCTGAGTACAACTGAGGAGGCAGTGGCGATGCATAGGGGGTGCACGTGCACCCCCAGATAGCACTGGTGCACCCCCTCACAGCCAGTGTTCCTGGGTAGGGGGGCAGGTGAGAGTGCTGGTGCCCCCCCTGAGAGCACCAGCTGGGAAGTGGGGGCACCAAGAGAAGCAGTCCCCCCATGGCCGATCGCACTCACCTGGAAGTGCCAGCAACACACGCAGAAGTGCCAGCAGCACACCACTGCCACTTGCGGCACACTACTTTCACTTGCGGGCCAGCGGGATTGGCCATGGAGGGGTGGGGAAATGTCCCTCCTGACTCAGGAGGCACCAGTCGACCATGTGAGGAGGAGTTTAAACCCCAACCTTGGCCTGCAGGGTTCAGAGGGTGGGGGAAGAGGGAGCATGGCCAGACCACTGTGGTGGGGAAGGAGAAGGAGGAGGAGGAGGAGGAGGGAAGGGCTCTGCCTGCGCCAGCAACTCCCTGACAGCCAGGAGCAATCCCAGCATACAGCGCAGCCCGGGCCCAGAGGGAAACTCTTCCCCCTCCTCTCTCTCCTCTGTTCAGTGCTGGGGGGCTCTTTCCCCTCCTACTCCACCCCCCACCACTGCCTGTGGTGTGGGGAGGGGGCCTCTGTGAAGCTACCCAGCCCCAGAGGAGGACTCTTCCCCTGTTCATCCTTCCCCATGGAGCAGGGAGGGGTGGCTCTGTTCGGTGCTGGGGGGGTACTCTTCCCCCTCTTTCTCCTTCCCCTGCCACCACAGGGTAGGGAGGGGGCACTCTGTGTGGCCCAGCCTGGGTGTGGGGAGGGCGGTAACTGAGCCACAGCCACACGGGGTAGCCCCATCCTCATGACCCTGGGCGGGCCTTGCTCAGCTTCAGCTGAGGCAGCTGCATGGTGGGGCCAGGGCCAGGCTGCAGGGGTGGGGCCACTCCAAGCAGCTGCAGCTCAGTGATGGGGATGCTGGGCCCTGTCAGTGGACGCAGCCTGGCCCAGCCCAGCACTGAACAAAACCCACCTCCATGCCCCACAGGGGTGAGGGAGGAGTGGGAGGAAGAGTCCCCCTCTGGGGCCAGACAGCCTCACATAGATCCCCCCTCCCTGCCCTGTGGTGGCAGGAAGAGGCAGGGGGAAGCGTCCTCTGGGGCCGGGCATCCTTGCATAGACCCTGTTCCCCACCCTGCAGTAGCGGGGTGAGGAAAAGGAGGGGGTCCCCCTCCAGTGTCACAGAGCCCCCCCCGCCCCAGGAGGAAGAAGAGGAAGCACCCCCTCTCAGCATGGAACAGAGCCCCCCACCTCAACCCATGGCAGGGAACGGAGGAAGAGCAGGGGGAAGAGTCCACCTCTAGAGACAGGCAGCCCTACACACAGCCTCCCTCCCCACCCCATAGCATGTGTGTAGGGAAGAGGGGGATGCTCTGCCCCAGCTGTAGTCCACCGGTGGGGGGGAATTAACCCCCTCCTTGCCCCCTTAGCCTTAGTGGGGCCATACCAGAAGGGCTGTGGTCCCTGCCAGTGGAACGGGGAAAGGAGTGGGGGAATAAACCCTGTCTTGGACACTCTAACATTTAATGGGCACTGATGTCCCTCCCCGTCCTCTCACTGCTCCAGCAGCAGGGACATGGCCAGATGCTGTCCTGGCATGGTCCTGTTAAGGTGAAGGGGACATGGAGAAGGGTTAATTCCACCCTCCACCCGTTCTGCGCTGCAGCTGGGGTCTGCCAGCCCCAGGGGCCACCGCTGCAGCCCCCTCCACTCTGCTCCCCGGCCAAGAAGCTAACCCCGGCTGTGGTAGGGGAGGAGAGAAGAATTAACCCCTTTCTGTCCACTCTGCCTTAATGGGGCCATGCCAGCTGGTGTCTCGCCACATCCCTTCCCTACTCAGGCTGGAAAGCAGCGGGGTGGGGCCAGCCCTGCTCTAGAACAGAGAGCACAGCCCAGCCCAGAGAGCATGCTGGAGGACTCTGCTTTAAGTTAAACTGGGAAGGGGTCTGGGACGGACATTGCATAAATCAGTTTGAGCTCAATCAGTTATATTATATTCAGATTTACCTCAAATCAGTTTTGGCCATTTTGAAACCGGTTTATGTTCACTGAATGCCTTCTGTTACAGGTTTAAACCTGTTTCTGATGACTTAAACTGGCTTATGTGTAATGTCTATCCCTAACCTAAATAGGTGTGTGACTCAGAAGTCAGTGACTGCAGAGTTGTTTCCTACTTAATGGGGTCCTATGTTTGTACTTCCTCTTTTGATGCAGATTAAATTTTGTGACCCCCAATGTTAATGATCTGCAATGAAAACATTACAACTTAGGCCCCCTCTATACATAACACTTAAGGTGCAATTAGTGAGATGATCACGCCTTAAGTTGTGACCCAACTACAAATTCAACTGATAGTGTGATGAAACAAGCAATAAACTACAAAGTTATTCCACAAAAAATGCGTAGTAACTCTGTGGCTTATACTGATTACACTACTAACTGAATGTGTGACCAAGTGCTTTCCTGTGCCCGCAGCAGGGAAAATGCTGCCACCTCTGGAAGCCTCATGAGGAGCCTGCTTCCCGGTGCTGCCTCCACACTGCAGCTTGTGGCTGCAGAAGCTGGTGCAGGGGGAACCCAGGATCGTGATCCCAGCCTCCCCCGTACCAGTGATTAGGCACGATGGGTTCTAATGCACATGTGGCATGACAAGAAGCATGATTGTGTGGATCATGCATTAGATGCCAATGAGCCTTTACCCACATGCATAGAGGGGCCCTTAGGTTAACTTAGGGTATAAATTATTGACACCTTTATTCCACCATAACATTTTTTCTGGTGGCACAAAGGGAAAGCAAACAGACATCCATACTATTTGTTGTACCACAAAGGCACAACTTGTCAGCCACAACAAATGTGGTAATAGTTTTTGCCACTTTATTCCACAGACATCTGTTAGGTTTATGGAATGAGAGTCCAGGTGCTATCCAGCCACCCCAGCAGGAACTCCTGGGGCTTGAGGGGCCTGATTCTGCATGCCCCAGGAATTCCTGCATAGTATCAGGCTCCTCAAGACCTGGGAGCCCCTCCCCAGTTTTCCCCTCTTATAAAGAAACGTCTGGGGGAATCTCCAGAGTGCATCTCTGTAAGAGGGGAACCCTGGCTTTCTCCACTTACAAAGAAGCACCTTGGAGATTCCCCAGCACATCTGTCTGCAAGAAGGAAACACGTTACCTGTTGTTCTGCAAAAAGGACAGGCAGGAAAACAGGCAACATGTGTTTTGCCCAATGAAGTGCATGAGCTGTGCTAGGACACATCCAGGCACAGCTAATTGGCTTCACTTGACAACATCCATTTATACCCTTAGGCCACATCCAGACAAGCACAGCTGTGTGGTATGTAGCACTGCAAACACATCTGTGGCACCATATACCACACATTTAGATGTTCTCCAAGCTGCAAGGGAGCGCTGGCTGTGTGTGCATTGCTCTGCTTTTTTTTTTATGCAGGTTTTATTGACCCCTGGATACCCAGGGGTTAAAAAAACCTACAGAGAAAAAAAAAAAGCAGAGCAGGACACACACAGGCAGCGTGCCCCGCTCAGAAGTGGAGCTGGGCCACCCAGAGCCATGCTGCAGCTTCTGGCCAAGCTCTGTGCGACAAAATCCCTGCTGCTGCAGTGCCCGGAGGCCCCCAGGATCCCAGGTAAGGCTGCTGGGGCCAGCCCAGTGCTGGGGCCAGCCTCCCTTACCACACCTGAGGTAACTTGCTGTGCGCCGAAGTGCACATGGCATGGGCGTTCCCTGGGGACAACTAGCAGCAGTGCAATGTGCACCACCACTACTTGTCCCTGGGGAACCAAATGTCCACACTTGTCTGGATGCGCCCTTAGATAATATACTACTTTTCTCTAACCATGCAAACCAGTTCTGCTATCAGAAGCTGATCTGAAAGTCTCATCCATTCAAAAACAAAGACAAAAAGACATTAGTCCAAAGTCACAAGTGGCGTAGACCAGTGAAATTGTAACCTCTTACAGCAGGTCTGAATTTGGTACTTTAACATTACTATATTACACTTCCTAAAGAGTAATTTCAGTTTTTCACAGCAGAGGATACTGATATTTCTTCCACTCCCGAGAGGCCTTAATAGTTTCCATGCATCATTGCAACGCATGGGTTATGGATCTTTCACACTCACATCTGTGTGGTATACAATATCAAGTATTCAAAAATAACAAAATGAAAAATGGCTTGACAGAAAAAAAAAAATGATCACACAAACTTCTTCCTTGGGAGATACAATACTGTTACATTCGAATCATCCCATGCATTTATCAAGTAAGGTTCATAACTGACTGGCATCAGGTAATTACATTTCTTATGGGGATGAACATACATTATTTTTGGGTTATGTGAATACACGTGCTAGATAGGCTTGTATACACAGAGATGATATGAAAAAATGTACTAAGTCAAGGAAGGACCTGGAGCATGTGAAAAACTGAAATGTGACCTTAAAAGCGGAAAAGGAGGATTTGAAATATATGGAGCAGACTCACAGACCTGCCACAGAACAGAAAGAATATTGGAGTCTTTAGAACAAAATGACCCTTGAGAGCAAGCTGAATCACAGCAAGTACACTACAATGGTCAACTTGAAGCCCTCTTGTTCTCATCCCCCAACTGGAAACCCTATTCAGAGACTTTCTTGTGTCATTCTCTATCTAGAATGTATCAAGAGGATTTTTTCAAGCATTACTACAGCAATTGTTTTGTTCTTCCTATAGGCTATCAATCATTTCAACCTTTAAAATCTGAAGCACATTTTCTAGACTATGTGGGAGTGATCCAGTGCAGAAATGATGCAGAATGTTCTATCTATAGACTAAGGGTCAAAAATAGATTGGGTTGAGAGAGTTCAAATTTTGAAGTTTTTCAACTAAAAAATAAAATGTTCATCCAGGTATAAGATTTGCTGGGGGGGGGGGGGGGGGGAAAAAA
>NW_017728993.1:4713571-4736458 GCF_001723915.1 Gavialis gangeticus
GGGGGGGGGGGGGCAGGGAATAGAATTTCAAAATATGGTACTAGGGAAAAGAAAAAAAATTTCAGAAAAGTTTACCGTCGACTAGAGCCGATTAAAAAAGGATCAGAAGGATAGCGCATGCAAGGGAATCACTTTATGTGATGTCACCAAATTATTGCTGTTTAACAGCAGAAGTAAAACTGAAAGAGTCACAGCACAGGTATGTACTTCAGTTTTTATGCCATGGTTAGCACACAAATCCTTGTCTTTTCAGACACACATTATCTGCTTACACTTTAACCCTTTTATTTCCTCTGTTGTCTCGGCTCTCCTAGTTGCCTACAAGATCTTAACGTTTACTACTGTCAGTAATACCTCTTGGCCCCTTTAATTGTGCCCGTGATACCCTTCACTCACAGTAGCATCTTTGTAAAACCATGTTTACCTGGTGAACTCATTGTAAATATATGCAAGATCAAAAGACTAAGTTAATATTCTGTGCTGCATATCTCTTGGCCTACTTTTTCTACTCCCTAGGGCCTGATTTGCTCTTACAGAATTCAAGGATTGAAAGAGATACAACAGAAGGATTTTGTCAGTGTACTGGGTACCAACTTCTAAGTATGATATAAAAACCTAGAACTGGCAAGACTGAAGTTGTGATTTCCTCCCAGAATGCTGCTTTAGGGAATTTGCAGATCCCAAGTAATTGTTCCATTATCATCCACCTCATTTTTTTAAATTACTGTAACAAATGACAAGAGCATATAAATCACAAGAACGCTAAGTATTAAAAAAGAACTCGATAACTCAATGTACAAATACTGCCTTGTGTGCCATCATGATGATGAGTTCTGTAATCATAAAGAATAGCAACAAACTTCCATATATAACATCTACCTAGCAAAGAGAAGAATTCTCTGCAGAAAGCAAGAGAGGGGAGAAAGCAATCTGTGAAGAGAACAATTTGTTGCAAGGGGGGGCCAAGCTGCTGTGCTAGGGCCAGAAGAGAAAGGGGCTTTCCTCCTAGTATCTGGGAGAGGATGGAGGGATGTTTGTTTGTTTAAAAACTGAATTTTGCCCAGAGAATTGGCTGAGGAACTCTTGATGAAGCAAGTTCTCCTGCCAAAAGCCAGCAGACTAAGGAACCCACCTACAGAGAGGTACCACATTCCTTTCTCATATTACAATCACCATAATACACCATGCTTTAAAACGGGAAGCAGACGGGGAAGCCAAGCCACAGACAGGAGACAGTTTATAGTTTCAAAAACATCAATTTTTTGGATGCCTCTTCATTTATATACCCAGCTTTATAGAAGCTGTCTTGATTTTCAGAGATCTTGGCACCTACTAATCCTATTCAAGTCTCCTTTTGCAATAGACCCAGGCCAGTTCTGTATACCCAAATGTTTAGTTAGTTCATGTAAGTACTGCTCTGTTGTTCTGGGGAAATTAACCTAATTGTTCAATTTTTTTCTGATCCTCCTATGTCTTACATTGATCATGAAAAAAAGGCAGGTACCTTGAATAATTCAAGATCTTACCTTAATCTGTTATCTGAACATGTCAACAAAATAGCTGTTAAAAATAATAAATTAACATAATGTACATGGACTTTCCAAAAAAACTTTTGACATGTTTTTTAAAGGAGTCCATTGAGGAAAATAAGCAAGCAAGTATTGTCATGGATCAAATACTGGCTAGGAGACAGAAAAGCAGGTGTAGGAATACATGGAGACCAATCATAAAAAGGGTTAAAAGAGAAGTGGCACACTGTAGCAGTGTGGGAGCAGACTGGCATCTCCAGGAGCCTGGGGGCAGTCTGCAAGCATGCTGTAATGGGGGACTGCAGGCTGCCTAGGCGAGGGGGCCAACTGCATTACATAATTAGCTGGCGGGAAGATAAAAGGCTCCCAGGAAGGGAAGCCAGAGAAAGAGACTTCCAGAGAGAACTCAGAGGGGAGCGTTGGGCTCCTAGGGAGAAGAGCTAGAGGCAAGCAGACAACTGAAAGCCAGAGGGCTGAGAGCAGAGAGCTGGGAGGGAAAGAACCAGTGCAATCAGTTCATGGTAGAGCCGGGGAACCATGCCTGGAGTGCTTTATCTTGACTGTGTCAATAGACTGTGGATATTTTGGGAGTGAACTGACCAGAGAAGTTATTTATAGTGTCCGATGATTGTGTCCTGCCAGGAAGGAGTTTGCCCCAGGGAAATGAAGAGTGAAAAGGCTGGAAACATGCAGTGAAAGGGTGCAGACAGAAATGCAGCTCCCAGAAGTAACTCAGAAAGTTTTCTTCCAAGTGTTCTGAGTTACGTTTTCCCAGACCAAACAGAAGGTGAATGTTATGTCCAGGGGAAAGGGGGATCTAGCTGGGGCTGGGAGCCTGCAGCCAGGATCTCTGCCAGTGCTCAGTGATTTCAGAATGGGAAGGGGGAAAGGCAGCAGAGGGAGTTCATTCTTCAGGCTCCACAGCCAGTACAGAAGAGTGGGTGGGTCAACTGGAGACCCCACACCTCAGGGAGGTTCCAACCCACCCCACCTTTTGGGGGAGAGGGGCTGAAAAACCCCCAGACTGAACTCCTCCTGCCCTCTTCCCCTCTCCCATTCTGAATACAGCAACAGGCTGGGAGCTCGGCAGACACAGAAGTTGCTACATTTTGAGATATTTTTATCTGATACATTTGAGGAGTCAGATTTTCACCAGATTGGCCATTTTTGAAGCTGTCTAAAGCCATGCACTTGTGTTTGGTCACAGCTATTAAACGCTTTCTGTGGCCAAATCAAGTGAAAATTGTCACTTCTGTCTGCACCCAAAGACTGAGTGAACTAATTAACCCTGAACCCACTACACACACCATACTATGCACTAGTGTTTTAAAAATTGTGAGAAACCTGAAAATGATACAAAATGTTATAGTTTACTCAAGATTAGAGAAGGCTGAGGAATTTCAGATACCTAGATAAACTGGCAACACAAAGGCAGATGACAGTCAATGATGACAATTACAAGGTACACCACAATAGAAGGAAAAACCAGAACTACTCATACACCCTCTTAAATTCAGAGTTAACCATAATGAAGTCAGAGAAAACATTCAGACCTTGCTACAGACTGCTCTTTAAAGGCCCTTGTTACAGATGAAATGATGCTCAAAGGAGAGCAAACAAAATATTAGGATACTTAAAGGATAGGAGAGAAAATACTGCATTTTCTCACATAGAACACACTGTAGAATATAATACACATCTTGTGTTTGAAAGGCTGAATAAAATGAAAAAATGATCTGTTCTTGGAGTAAATAATGGACTAGCAGCAGCTAGGCTCATTGTTCTGATCCCTCTGGATTGCTGCAGATATTACTTTTGGTTTCACCTGGCAAGCAGTAGAACCTGTTCTGACCATATTTCTCAAATATAATGCACACTCTTGTTCCCCGCATCTGGCTGGGGCCATGTTACATGGGAGAAAATATGGTACTAAACTATTATACTGCCATAATAAAAATAAATGGTGACCCCATCCTGGATATTTGTGGTCATTTCTGGTTACCCCGCCTCACAGAGGTGCTGATTGTACTTAAGATACAGATATTATGGTTTTGATCCATTTCAATAAGTTGGCTGAGTGCACCTTTTTCACACAGCACAGTTGTTGTGAGCCTCTGTCCACTGTCTTCTAGTCATATGTTCATTTCTTTGATTTAAAGGAAGTGAAAGCAAGCAAAGGATTAGGAATTTTTTTTCATTATCAGAGATAGCCAGTCCGTCTCTTGAAATGCATGTAAGATATATTTGCCTTGCATCTCCCTATGTTTCTACATCTCCATTCAAATAAGAGTAGCTGAGTTCTACCAGCTGAAGATTTGGCCGTAATGATTGATTGTGCCTAGTTCAGCTTGGAAGAGACAAAGCTAGGTTGCTAAAGGGTTTATAGCTTAAATCTGAAATAGATAATGCTCTCATATAACACACTTGAGAAAGAAGGTAAGCTCAGAGTAGATGTGGTGTTTACAGAATGCCATAATTGAAAAATGTGTGCAGGGAAAAAAAATTCTACACATGGATTTAAAGAAAAGAACAGGTCAGTTTGGTATAGTGCTCACTGGTATGAAGCAACACCTGTAGTGAAAGATATAAAATCTAGACTTAACTTATTGCCACTCCTTTACTAAGTGCTCATTTGAGCATCTTCCAAAGTAATATATTGTGCCACCCTGCTTCTCAATAGAACCAAAGGCAACTGGACCAAAAACACCTACTGACTTGCTCTGCAAGTACTCGGGTTTCTTCTCATTTATTTCTGTGGTTAGTGGGTTAGTACTGCACTTGCTTAAGAAGCAGAATCTACAATTACTGTCTGCGAGAATACTTTGCATAAGGAATCCAAATGCCAGTGGTGTTTGACCTTATGGCCCCGTAGGCCAGATGGGCGGTGCCAGGTCAGTCCACAGGTCATATCAGGCCTGTGGGCCTGATCCAGTGCACAGGTTAGGCATAGCAGGGCCCTATCCTGCCACGCAGAGGGGGGCAGGGGCAGCCTGGTCCTGATCCAGCTATGCAGAATGGAGAGGTCATGGCCCAGCTTCAACTTACTCACGGGGGAAGGAGCTGTGGCCTGGTTCCAAGTGGAGGGGAAGGGGTGATGGCCCAATCCCAATCTAGCCACTCAGGAAAGGGGGCATGGTCGGCTCCAGTCTAACCACGTGGCAGAGGTGGAGGCATGGCCCACTCCCGAACTGGCCATGCAGGGTTTGGGAATTTGGCAACAGGGGAGGGGGCAGTATTAACTGCTACCACCACCAGATTTCCCAACGCATAAGAAGCCAGGGGCCAGGGGTTGAGCACCACTGCAATATGCACTTATCCTTGTATCTTCTCCTGTTAACATAGTACCAGCAATATGCCATGAACAGCAGGAGATACATTGCTTTGCCTGTTTCCTATATTTGTTCATTAGAGATTACCTGCCTTAGAATTTTAACACAGAAAGTGCATTACAGGTAACATGCCAGATCTATAGATATTTTAACAATTCAAAGCTTAAAACATGAGTTAAACAAGGTGTGAGCAGAACCAGGAGATTTGAACTGGTGTGAACTCTTCTAATTGTCCTGCACACTTGAGCAGTCCCTGCTACAACATATACTCTCCTGAATTATGGAGGAATTACAACATAGGCAAGAAAAGGAACATTATACTGACAGACTTCCCTCACAGCAGTCTAGGCTACTGGCTTTGCCCTTTTGAAATAGCCACCTGTGGGGGAGGAATATCTAGGTAGTTTAACAGTAGTGCTGAGATATGTGGCAGACTTGGCTTCTTTCTTTCCAAGCAAACAGCAGGTTATAGCCTAGTGGGAACAGCAGCACACCATGATGTGATGAGATTAAACCATGCATTACCAGCAAAACATGCAGAGTTAGAGACAAGAAACTCTAATGAGCAATGTAAAAAACTCAGCTTAGACCAAAAGTACTAAGAAATTGAAAACTACAGCTCAAATGTAGCTATAGTCACAGAACTGACAGCAGGGATAACATCTCAGGCTCCTCTATTTATTCACCCTTTGTGATCTCTATATCACTATGATCAACTTACAAGCATCTTCACACTGCACATTTTAGCCTGGCCACTGAAAAATCAAATGGTCTCCTTCCTGCTTATACCTCATTACCAAAGATATACATGTTTGAAGCATATTGGAAGTGTGTGCATATTTGTTTGTATAAAAGTAGAAGCATCAAAAATGTGTTGTGCTATAACAACCTTGCATAACAGAAGATAAATACAGGCAGTAGTTATAGGTATACCTCCATATTCTTGCATAATACAAGAGTATTAATTTTTAACGTTAAAATGCTCGTATGTCTAGGACATATGCCCATTTATGTCTAGAACATAAACCATCTTCAAGAACTGTGGGATCTCAAGTAACATGTGCTGCCATACATAGTCACAGCCGACAGCATTTATTTTACCTCTGGAATTTCTTAGTTTGAGACAGAAGTATCAAGATCATCCTGTTATTTAATTTTAAAAGGTCCTGATTACTCTCTGGCAGCCAAGTGCTAGCCCAACCCATCCTTTGATTTCATTTCAGTCTAATGACTACAATTGACTAAAATTCAAATTCTGGGTAACAAAAATTCCAACAAATTTCAAACTTAGTTTTCATTCTGACTAAAAATGAAATACAAACTTAAAAAAAAAAGTCTCGTAAATCAAATTCAGAAAAAGTTTGTTTAAAAAATTGTTTTCAGGAAAAAAGTCAAAATGGTCTCAAAACAGAAGTTCCATTTGAAATTTTATCTTCATTTAATGTTATTGTCAAAATATGTTTTTTAATAAAAATAATAAGTGCCCTACCTATTTAGTACATATTAAAATATCTTACCTTCTTTTCTAAATCGAAGTGTCTCCTCTTGGTATTATCTTGAAATAGTTTTACTGTGCTCATAACAAGAAAAATTGATTTGAAAAGTAAAATAAGATGTTTCAATTTGTACTTAGTAACAACTGCTCTTAATGTTTTAACTTGGGTTTTTTGTTTGTTTGCTTGCTTGCTTAAAGAAACAGAAGCATGGAATTACATCATTGTATGTCCTACCTTCAATGCATATTTTCACCTTACCAGGCTCACTCGTATGTAAACACCTTCATTTCACACAAAACACTAGAACCAGCTACCCACGGAGAGGGCAGGAGACAGGATGTTAAGAACAAGTAAAACAAAGCTCTGTCAAGGGTGTTCTAAGAATCTGCCTCAGCATAGGGAGATAGGCTAGAAGATCTCTTGAGGTCCCTTCCATCCTTAAGTTTCTGTAACTTTCATGACAGCAACAAATTCTGCCCCTAATTATGCCTACACAAAATGCCAAAAAGCTCGATAGAAAACAGAGGGCAAATTTGGCCCACAAAGATGATCTGCAGACTGTGTGCAACAGGAGAGATGTCATTTCATTTTTGTGAATAAGGTAGCAGCAGGCCACCCATCTCGAGTCTACCCCCACGTCTTCCCCCCCCGCAACTTTTAATCAGGTGGGCCTCTGAGATTCCCTCAATCACTTCCACTTGGATCCATCATCAAGCGAGATCAGGAGACCATAAAGCTCAGAATATTCTCAGATAATTATATTGCAGGAATACAGAATTGAAAAGCATGTTGTCTTCGTGAAGGTTGTTTTGTGACCTACTAGTCTCCATAGTGACTAACTGCATTATCATGTGAGCAAAAGAAAATCTTAAATTCCAGGCATGCAGGTATAAGGTGACTGTATAATAATGCAAATGCAGAAGAGGGGCAAATTGTGGCTGCACAGGCAACCTTCATGCTGGAATTTCCTAACTATCCTTATTTTCAATCATATTCTTTTTTAACAGACATTTTATTTAGTTTCGGGCTTTGTTTGTTTGTTTTTTAAAGAGAAGCAGAAAAAACAAATGCCATCCTGTACACTCAACCGCCACCAGATTCGGTCATGAAAAAGAGTTCAGAACTTTGTATACTTTCTGAAATAGGTTTTTACAATGTCAGAGAACCTTAATTCGGGGCAGGGATGCCAACTCAGTTTACATAATAACCATGGATTATAGTATAGTGAGAAATGCAGGCAACAAGCTTACAGGTTATGGTTTTGCAGATTTAGGAGTTGTGAGGAACCTGCAGTAAACATGTTAAAAGCAGATGTTAATCATTTTGCCTCAGTGAAAAAAGCCAGTTTCTCTCATTTGGCTTTCAGCACAATATTACTATTTTAACAAGGAGGGTAAAGTGCTAACCACATTTTGTACATAAATTCTATTCTGTCCTCTATTGAAAGAAACACTTGATATTGAAAGAAAATGGGATACATCCATAAATCAGATGCATGAAGGGCAAATTCAGTTTTTCCATCTTTTTTTATTTTTGACCTTCAATTCCTGCTTAACCTTGCTATTTTGATCCAGGAGATTGAAATATAAAACAAGGTTAATTTAAGTGTTCAATCCCTTGTCAATCTGTCAGTGTGGAACCAATTGTTTTAGAACTTCTCCTTGCCAGCTGAAAAATAAATACATCTGTAGAATACCCAAGAAATAAATGTAAGACATTAACTGTCTAGACAGAAATATAACTGCTTTACAGTGGGTGATAAACATTTCTAATTAAAACAGTACACGAATTTTTTTAAAGGTTAGGAATAAAAAAACCACAATTTTTTGACTTTAAAATAAAATTTTACCTCATCTCCCCCTAACCCCTATATTAGGTCTCCATAGTAACTGTAGAAGGCCTTTGGCACTGTGTCTCACCCCATGCTCATAAAAAAAACTAGGTGACTGCAGCATTGATGCCTACACAATCAGATGGGTGGCAAATCGGCTCGATGGTCACACCCAGAGAGTGCTGGTGGACGGGTCGTTTTTGACCTGGAGGGATGTGGGCAGTGGGGTCCCCCAGGGCTCGCTCCTCGGGCCTGTGCTATTCAACATGGTTATCAGCGACTTGGAGGTGGGTGTGGAAAGCATGCTGCCCAAATTCGCTGATGACACCAAGATGTGGGGCGAGGTGGGCACACTGGAGGGGAGGGACAGAATCCAGCTACATCTAGACAAATTACAGAGGTGGGCGGATGAGACTAGGATAGAATTCAACGCAGACAAGTGCAAGGTGCTTCATCTAAAGAGAAGGAACCAGCAACACACCTATAGGTTGGGGAACACCCCTCTCATCAACACAGTGGCTGAAAGGGATCTTGGACTCATTGTTGACTCCAGGATGGACATGAGCTGCCAATGTGAGGAAGCAGTCAGTAAAGCTAACTGCACCTTGTCGTGCATCTACAGATGCATCACAAGCAGGTCCAGGGAGGTGATCCTTCCCCTCTATGTGGTGCTGGTGAGGCTGCAGTTGGAGTACTGCGTCCAGTTCTGGGTACTGCACTTCAAGAGGAATGTGGCTAACCTTGAGAGGGTCCAGAGGAGGGCCACTCACATGGTCAGGGGGCAGAAGGGCAGGCCCTACAAAGATAAACTAAAGGGCCTGAATCTATTCAGCCTCCACAAGAGAAGACTGAGAGCGGATCTGGTGGCTGTCTATAAACTCATCGGGGGGACCAGCGGAAAAATAGCTGAGGCTCTGTTCCCCTGGGCACCACCTGGGATAACAAGGAACAACAGTCATAAATTGATAGAGAGCAGGTTCAGGCTTGATATCAGGAGACATTACTTTACGGTTAGGGCTGCCAGGCTCTGGAATGGGCTCCCAATGGAGGTGGTGCTCTCCCCTACCTTGGGGGTCTTCAAGAGGAGGTTTGATAGATATCTGGCTGGGGTATTATGATCCCAGCACTCGTTCCTGCCCAGGGCAGGGGGTCGGACTTGATGATCTGTTCAGGTCCCTCCCGACCCTAGAAACTATGAAACTATGAAACCAAGAAACTTACTGGGCTGTTTCTATCTGCTAACTGATTCCCAAAAGAACTGCATGATAAAGAAACATAGTTTCCTTCTTTTTTAGCCCAATGACATAAAGTAATCTTTGCCTTTCTTCCTCCAAGTGCGTTGCTCCTTTCCAGATGGATCTGAGATATGGCAATAATTCTCTGAAATAAACTACAGGTAGAAATGACAAATGGTCTGTGCAGGTTTAACTAGGAATGGCCACTGCATTTTGTGACAGAATTATGTCGCGCGCACACACACACACACACACACACGCACACACACACACACACACACACACACACACACACACAATCAATTCTGTGCTTTTCTTTCCATTAATCTGACATGCCCTCTCTCCTTCAGGCTAAGTTACGTCCCTGAGAAGCAGATAACTGGGGTCAAAGCACCATGAAGAGAGCCAGAAAAAAAGGAAATTATGGCTCTTTCTAGAGTCTTGAATCCATTCATAAGAGCTAGTTAGGTATTAATCCTACCACCAGGTTTTTACTAAACCATTTTTTTTATACATTCTATTCTCACCCTTCAGTATGGATCTCTCTGACTGCAGTTCAGCCACATGCTTTGTGATAGAAATTACCCTGCCTTCTTCTATGTTGACTGTTTTCTCAGATTGTTGTTTCTCAGATGTATGTATATCTAAGTCTCATTCTTTTTCCATCATACATAGCACAAAGATTGTCTTTCAAAAAGTTGTCTAGTTTATTGCAAAAAAGAACACAGGTTGAACTGAAGGACAAAGACAGGATGCTAAATAAAGGCATAGTATCTGCAGAACATGGAGAGACTGGCTCAGATTCTTTGACGTATTAAGCTTTCCCAGCAGTCAGAGAGAGGAAGAGCTGAAAGGGAACTAGTTATGATGGTGAGTTTCTGCAGAAAATGCTGCAACGCAGAGTCTGCTCTAACTTCTGCCACATGGCTCTGGTGCCTAGAGAACTCATGGGTTCTTGTGCACATGACAAAAATGTCATTCATGTGGGTTAATGGCATCACACATTACACATGCACCAGTTTGGCAGGTTTAAGATGAGTTTGCATCACTGCAAACTAAACTGCATCTGGATGTATTTTAGTTTGCAACGATGCATTGCAGCTGTCAACTCGCCCCCTGGCCACAGGAAAGGCAGCCAGGCTCTGCAGAAAAAAAGGATCAGGCTCTTCATCACTTCTACTTTCAGCAGGTAACTGCTGAAGGCAGAAATTGCAAGGGTCCTGATCTTTTTTTTTCTGGCAGAGCCTGCCTGCTAGGGCTGCACGAAGCTTCAGTAGCCGATTTGGTTCAGAAGAGATTCGGTCTGATTAGCTGCCCCAAGGCCAAGACCCATTAAAAGGTCTGAATCGAATTAAAAGCCTCCGAATGGATTCAGAGAGGTTTAGAGAGATTTGGATATTCAGAAGGCATGTAGCACACAGAAACTGAGAAGAGGGCTGGGGATGGGGTGTTCTTCCATATATGAAAAAGGCTGAGAGATGGGAAAAGACTCACAGAAACCCCTGCACCTATCTCTTTGAAACTTGGCAGGCTTCATGCCCCCAGAAGCCACCGCCTTGCTGTTTTCATCCAAATCTGCAAAAAAAGAACAAAGTTATAGATATTTTAGTGATTCCCCATTATAGTCTATGGCTAAATCTCCAAATTGGCGCTGAATCTCCAAATCTGAATCAGCTGAATCAAGTTGGGACAGTGATTCAACTCACTGAACTGAATCACTGTCCCTCCAAATTGGCTGAATCTGAATCCAAAGCAAATACTTGCTGTTTGCACAGGCCTACCATGGTGAGGGAATAAGCTGCCAGTGGGCCAAGCAGCCCCATAGCTATGGGGGACCCTGGTCCTTCCCTTTATGGCAGTGGTGCCCCCTGGGGCCACCTGGGCGAGCTGCTAGAGGACCAGGTACTGTCCCAGCTCAGAGGCAGCACCTGGCCTGATCCAACTGTTCCCTGAGCCCACCCGCTGGAAACCTGCTGGCGCTGTTCCCCGGGTGGGCTCAGGGAACACTTAGTCCAGGCTGGATGTTTTCTCCAAGCTGGAGGCAACACCCAGAGGGATGCCAGTGGGCACCTGGCCTGCTGGCAGCCTGCCTGCAGCAGGTGCCACTACCATGGATGGAAGGACCAGGACTCCCTGCTGCTCAGGGGCCACTTGGCCCTCCAGCAGCTCAAATCCCCGGCCACAGGCAGGCTCCAGCTCTGACAAAACAAAACAAAAAAAAGGATCAGGCCCTTTGCCATACTGTGACAGAAAAACTGAAACAGTGGGTTTCAGTTAAAAACCCACCATTTCAATTTAGGGGGCACAGAATAGAAACCTGAGGACTAAACCCCTGTCATGTGTACAAATGCCCCACATGCCTGGAGAATCTATGTGCCAGCTAATCAAAGCCAAGGCACACTGCACACTTTTTCCAATCCTCTCACATGCTCACAGTAGTGTTGAGGGTGTTATAAGGGCCAGCTCTGCACCAGCTGAAAGTTCTCCCATATCAGGAACTCCCACCTGAGCATATCCAGTTACTTTTTGACCATTCTGTATTACTTCAGTCAACTCCTACAGATACCTAGTCATAAGACTTGGCCTTTTGAAACCAGTGGCAGTGTGTTGCCAGGTGTGTTGCAATAGACACTTAGGGCCAGATTTTTTTAAGGTATTAAATAAGGTGACTTGAAAATCACACCAGGCTCCTACCTGCATCTTCAGAACTATAAATAAAATGTTTGTCCATTGGATTCAGCATTCAATTCTATATTGTTTTTGCTTAAACTAATGGCTCCTAGACATTCTCTCTTGTCCTATGAAGTCAGGAAAAAGAGTAATCACGGGGATGAATTGATCAGAGTATTTGACTTGTGTGCCACTACTTCAAATCTAGCCAAAGTGGTCAATGGCAATTAGCATCTGCCAGCAGTTTTGTGACACCAGTGAATTTGATTTAATTTAAATTTATAGTCAGATATGTAAAAAATATTTAAGTCTAAAATCATGCTAAAGTATAAGTGAATTAAATGTCTAATAGGCATTTAAGTTAGAGGTACATGAGCTTTTCCTATGGAAATTGATAATTGATATAAATAACCATGTAAATACGCTTAGATTGAAGGAATTACAGGAGACTGACTGCATAGCAGCAGTTACAGATCCACTGAACTTACTGTAGTTCTAGTCCTAATATTTAACAGCCTTATGTTCCCAAATATATTAGACCCCTAAGTCTCAATACAATAAAAGATGCCTTCCTAACCTCAATGTTTCCTTCTTTTCTCTTACTTCATTCATCTTTGTTAGCACACTTTATTTGTTACTTTATTTGTAATATAATCATTTAGCACATGGAAAGGGGTTGCAGAGGCAAAATTCTATTTTTCAGTTAGAACAGCATAAATTTGTTGCAATTCTTTTGACTCCAGTGAACTAACTCTGAATTCTCACAGGTTCAAAGGGAAACAGAATTTTGTCCTATTCTTCTCAAACAGTAATGTGTCTTTTGCTCTACCACTACCTGGGAGAGATCAAACAACACCTTGCAAAGTGAGAAGTGCATGAATCTCAGCTTTCTATCTAGCTTTCCTAATTCTTTGGCAACCTGGAAAGTCATAGATCACAGCTATGCTGCTAAACTATCCACCTGAGCAAGAAGAATCTACTATCTGTCTTTAAAAGATAAAGAGAGAATCTGTGCTGTGCATATTAGGATTCCCAGTTGCTCTAATCTATAGCAGTCTTGCACAGCTGCCTAGGGAGCTTCTCTAATAATTCCTTCCCTCCCTTGCAAAACCCCTATATAGTGGGGCATTGCAGGAGAGCAGCACAGGGACTAGGTTGACTGCACACTATTCACACAGAGAAAATTCCACAGAAGTAATTCCATTCCCTTTACAAAGTGAAGCAAAGAGATCAGGAGAGCTAAAATTGGGACCCACTGGATTTAAGATGTACACACTGTGAAAAAATAAAAAGCAAAATTCAACTCTAACAGCAGAAAATGCTGCTCCTTAAAAGGAGGGAAGGTGCATTCACTTATAAATCAGAATTGTATTTGGTCCATAGAGTTATTCGCTGAGTCAATTGCACCCTAGAACCGATATTTCCAAGAATATCATATGTAAATCATAGTCATAGGGCACATCTACACATCACCCTATGTCGCCGTAGTGACACACTACGTCACCATATGATGTGCTACAGCAATGTAGTGATCACATGAGTCTACACATGACTGGCAACTACTTTGCCATAGCAGCATGCTCCCCCATTTTAGCATGCCACTATGGCGAAGTAGCAGCTAAAACTAACTGTGCACCAAGCACATGGTGCATATAGACAGTTACTGCACTTTGCTTAGCGCGACGCAGTAACGATGTTGCCGTAGGGTGATGTGTAGATGCGCCCATAGAGGTCATCTAGTCCAACCCCTGCCTGAGAAAGGATCATTCTTAACAAAAACATCCCATACAAACCATAATCCAAACTCTACATAAGACTACAATCCTGACACAACACAGACCTCCACCCTAACTTGCCGCAGGGGAACCACAGCAGCCAATGTCCTGCTTCTATGAAATACTGTCAATATATGTTCAAAAGATCCTGGGTAGAGGCCCATGCTCACCTGTAATATAATTATGAGGTTCAGAATCATGGTTTTAAAGTGCTTACTTCAGGCACTGCTGTCACAATGAGCAGGTAAGTGCTTGTACTAATAGTCTGTGACAAGAAATTTTCATACGTGTACTAAGAAGGGCAAGTGCATCATTCACTCCCCAGACATCTCCACTCTATCTTCTGTTCATTTCAGGACCCAGTTTATAACTTCCTACTTGCTGATTCAAGATGCTATGGGGCTGATTCACCTTTTGCTTATAACAGTTTTATGACAATGCAACATCCTTGTCCTCATTGGTATCACCACTTATTTACACCTCATAGAATCCATGAGTCGGAAGGGACCTGGACAGATCATCTAGTCCGACCCCCTGCCATGGGCAGGAAGGAGCACTGGTGGTGGCAGGGGTCATAAGACCCCAGCCAAGTGCCTGTCCAGTCTCCTCTTGAAGATTTCCAGGGAAGATGAGAGCACCACCTCTCTGGGAAGCCTATTCCAGGCTCTGGCCACCCTTACAGTGAAGTAGTTCTTCCTAATATCCAACCTAAACCTATCCTCCCTCAGCTTGTGGCCATTGTTCCTGGTGACCCCAAGGGGGGCCCTGGTGAACAGACTTTCCCCGAGTCCCTGCTGGTGGCCCCTGATAAGGTTGAGGGCAGCCACAAGATCCCCCCTCAGTCTCCTCTTGCGGAGACTGAAGAGATTCAGGTCCCTCAGCCTCTCCTCATAGGGCTGGCCATGGAGGCCCCCAACCATATGAGTGGCCTCCTCTGGACCCTCTCCAGGTTCTCCACGCCCCTCTTGAAGTGCGGCGCCCAGAACTGGACACAGTACTCCAGCTGCGGCCTGACCAGTGCCGCATAAAGGGGGAGCAAGACCTCTCTGGACCTGTTAGTGATGCCCCTGTTGATGCAGGGCAGGGTGCAGTTGGCTCTGCCTATTGCTTTGCCGCATTGGCGACTCATATTCATCCTGGAGTCAATCCTGACTCCAAGATCCCTCTCTGCCTCTGTGCTGCTGAGAGGGTCAGCCCCTAACCTATAACCATAATGCTGGTTCCCTCTTCCCAGGTGAAGCACCCTGCACTTGTCCTTGTTGAACCGCATCCTGTTCAGATCCGCCCACTTCTCCAGCCTATCCAGGTCTGCCTGGATGCGGTCCCTGCCTGCCGGTGTATTCACTTTACCCCACAGCTTGGTGTCATCAGTGAACTTGAACAGGGTGCTCTCCACACCCTTGGCCAGGTCGCTAATGAAGATGTTGAACAGCACCGGCCCAAGGACCGAGCCCTGGGGGACTCCGCTGCCCACAACCTCCCAGGTTGACATCGACCCATCCACCACCACCCTCAGGTCACCTCAATGACCTGCATCAGAATCAGACCCTATAAATCCAATTATTAGCTACCCTAGCTTCCTTGTGCATTTTCAAAGTAGTTTTCAATTTCACACACAACACACCAAAAGTGCCAGGCTGTAGCAGAGGCTTGGGCAGGGTGCCCATCCTGGAGTAAACAGCACGGCTGCAGCCAAGGCTCTGGGGCATGAGAATAGCATCCAATTGCCACATAAAGGGCAGGCAGCCCTTGACCAGTGGTTGTGGTCAGTGACAGTGACCACTGTGCCTGCAAGGCTTTGACCTTTATGAAGCTCTGGTGCACCGACCGGTTATGCCCATGCTCCTGCAAATGGCCTGACAGCCCCTTGTAAATGTGGGCACTGGAGTGCCTGGCCCATGTGATCTGGCTGAGCACCTCAGCCTTGCCCTACAGTGCTATCAGGTCTGCAGTCTCCTGCAAACCAACTGGGACACTGGGAGGCAGCAGGTGGCATCAGGGAGGATGCCACTATGGCTCCCATGGCAGCTCTCTCAGCCTCCATAGAGTGATACTGCTGGGTCTGGGCAGCTGCCTACAGCACCCAGCGCAGGGGCACAGGGCAGAACTGGCAGCCGCGCAGTGGTGTGGTGCCAGGCAGCAGCTTCAGGGTCTGGGTAGGCTACTTTGGGCCACCTGCGGCCAGGTAGAATTGGCCCCGGTGGCCACAAGCTTGCTGCAATTGGCCTTAGGTGCTAGCAGGTCTGGCAGGAGCCTGAATCACCCTGCAGAGCTGAACACTGTGGCCCTGGCAGTTGTGTGGCACTGTGGTGCCAGGGAATGGTGTCAGGATACAGGCAGGATATATTAGCTGCCCTGCAGCCTGTGCTGGGGGACACAATGGTCAGGTATGGCCACAGGCTGCGTGTATGTGCCCCAGGGCCCCAGCAAGGCCGCAGGCTTTTAAGAGCCTGTGGCTGGAGCTGGCATAGAGCAGGGCCAGCCCCAGGCCAGGAGAAGCTCCTAGCCCTAGGGCCGTGGGGCTAAAGTTGAGGCTGGCCCCCCAGTGGCAGGGCTGACTGGAAGCTCCCAGTTAGCGTCTACATGTGCATTACTGTGCAGTAACTAGTCTGCACAGTAAATCTGCTCCTTGCATTTAGAGGTACCAAACATACTCATGAGTAGAGCAGTTTACTGTGCAGTAAGCATGTGTGTGTGTAGACACACATGCTTACCAAGCACAATAAACTGCTCTATTGTGCAGTAAAGTGTCTCATGTAGACGCATCCACTGACTAGTAGGCATTATCAGATTTGAGCAAGCATAATTTTGGAAGTTATTAATCAATGGCGCCCTTTTGTAATATTCCTTTTTAACCTATACCAATAGAATGTCTCCTCCCAGCACTATATGCCCTGCTTCAGTTTTCCTTTGCCTCCTAGAGATTCAACAAACCTACATTTATTTTTTTAATGCTAATACAAAAATATTTCCTACCTAGAAAGGGGCAATGGAGAGAAAGTAGTTTGTATCATCCAAATAGCATCTCACACAGTGTGAATCTCACACAGTTTCCATTCTGTGTGAGAATAAGCAAGCAGGATTATCAGGTTGATAATGAATAGTTATAAATCAGACCCTATAAATCCAACAAACTATTCATTTTCTAAGGGTGTACACAATAAATCAGAGTCAAACTAACAGACAAGCCTCAATAGTGGGAGTCAAAATAATTATACTTATATGATTCTTGGCAACAAGAGGCTTCTCAAAAACCAGTGGTAAAACCACTTGTATTAGTCAGTCTGCCACCTCCAAGTACATTTGATCAATTTGTCTAATGAAAGAACAGCCCTAAGTACTGACTTAAATGCAGTGTGGGCAGGGTGATGAGTACCAAAGTTCTCTCCTCCCCTTACATCCTAGCTGAAGATTAAAACACATATTAATACACAATGACAATCTTTTTATACCTGTGCAGTCTCCCAATACATCATTTCAGAACATAGCCACACCATTTTGTAGGAGTGATTTTATTAAATACCATAAAACAAGCAAGAGGAGGCCTGAGCAGCATAGATGGCATGTACTAGTGCAGCTCCCCAACCTGGTTTTAAAGAAACCTGTGCTTCTGGAAGATCTCTGTAAAAACTAGGTTATAATTCAGAGCTTGATCCAAATTCTATTGGTGCCGATGAAAAGATACCCAATGACTTCAACTTCAGAGGACTGCTATCATGATCACTAATCACGCCAGATAAATTTTAGTAAAGAAACTGCCTGCCTACCATTAGTTTTATCAAACACTTAGATATATTTTAAATTAAAACTTTTCTTGCAACATCTTGGTATCTCCCATCCTTTGAATCACAATCCAATAGTGAATTACATTCCCTAGGTCTCAATTTATATTTCTTGGGAGGAGTGGAGACATTAAATACAGACATGGGATTCTACCCTAAAAAGTGAGAAAGCAAAAACCATCTTAATGCTTTAAAATTCTTAAATCAGGGTATCCCTAATAGAAGAGCTAGGAGTGCGAACATACTACATATTTCACAGTATTCTTTTTCTTTTGCATACTGTCACGGCACGAGGTCCTAGGGGTGGCCGTGATCTCCCCTAGCGCCCCCTACCGTGCCAAATTTACTTCAAAGCACCCTCATTCTCACCCGCCACGTCTTGATCTTAAATATATAAAAGGGAGGCTGCCTCTCGTCTTCTTGGTCACGGTGCTCTTGCTACCCCACGTTTTGGTTCTCTAATGGGGTTCCGGGTACCCCCCAGCCTTATGGGCTATGCACGGCTCCAACCACACCCCAAGCCTCGCTGATGTACCAGATATTGTTCAGTCTGTCTCGCTGCCCCCTTTGCTCTGGGGGGTTCTGCAGCCTTGGGGCTCACGTGGCCGCAGCCATGCCTGGCCCCAACTCTCCTCCTCGGGGTCTCGAACCCCCGCAGGGCTCAGGCGGCCTCGGCCTTACCTGGCCTCCGATTCTCCGCTCCCCTTCTCGTGGCTGGGGTCTGTGCACCCCAAATGCTGCACCCCTCTCTGGCACTGGGGTCCCCACACTACCGTGGGTCCCCTATGAGGCCTCCTCCAACCCCTAATAGTCTCACCCAGTCCTCCGGTTGTAAACAATAAACAGATAAGCTCAAGCCCCTAGGCTGCAACATAAATTCAAGCCACTTGGCTATCACATTAGTCCCGCCACATCAGGGGTGCTCTATTCTCCACCCCAGTCTAGCCTCTCCTCTTTGTTCAGTCCAGCAGAGCTTCTTCCCCTATGGCTGCTAGCAGGGGACTCCCTGCTTGGCCTCAGCTTGGGAGTTATATAGGGGCCAGGTCCTGCCCCTTCCTGTCAGCTGACTTCTACTGGTTGCCCTGGCAACCCGCAGCTGGGCCCCTTACTTACTGCTCCATAAGTAGCAGGCGTCTCAGTGCCCTGCTACATACCTCCCCTCTTTATAGGAGCAGAGTACTGAAGTGCTCTGCAACATATACCCTACCAAATATATCCACCCACAGATAAGATTGAGTTCTTACACTTTCCAGAATTTTTTCCACTGAATAGCTCTGCTCATTTTGCTTACTTCTGTTCAATAAAGCAAATAGAAAAACACCATCTAAAGGATTCCTTCTCCCATTGTAATCATTTCAGAATCCATTTCACCATCTGTAGAATGAAAAATTTAGCAGTTAAAATTTACATTTTTTGTGAAACTGACATTATGTACCATGCACAATCAGAATACCATTTTCTTTTAATGACTCCTTTCTAAATGTCTTCAGACCTTAAAGAATATGTACAGCACATCAATTGTTTAAACAAAAAGTGTGCAATATACAGGTTATACTCTATGGGGACCTGATATATAAAATAACATAGCCAGATGCTTAGCTGGAATCAACTAGTGTAGCTTCATTGGCTTCAAGAGGAGCAGGAGAGACCTTTAGTGAGATAGAATGAAACAGTGCATGAAGCAGTAGATTTGAATGAACTCAGGAGACATGGGGTCTCTGCCCACACTGTGACCATGGGCTAATCATTCGATTGTTTCACTTATCTGTACATGTTTCCATTCCTAGCCTTTGTCTCTGTGTATAGTGCTTACCACAATGAGCTTCTAGTACAGTATTAGTGCATAGTCTAGAGGTGAAATAATATAATAATGTACAGCAACTGAAGATCTGGTCCAAGATCTATAAAGTGGAAGTGTAATACTGTTGGACAGCTGGGACAGATAAGTTAGGAGATGGCAAAGGAGGAGTTGAATTTTCAAGGGGTAAGAAATTAAAATATAGTGCAGGTTGGTCATTACCATTATGGTGGGCTCACAGATCCCAATTGTTCAATGCTCCTAAGTAAATTCAGGTGGGCTTTGTTTTGTTTCGGGGGGTGGGTCATTTTGTTTTTTAAAGAAGCTGCCTTTTCCAAAACCAATCCTTTTGTTCCTGCCTATTACAATGTGTCAATGGCTCAGTCTCCTTTGGATAACAAATTCTCCACTGCACCTTTGGTTATCATTTACATCTGTCTGAAAGACCATCAACTGTTTGTAAACTACTACCATATTGAATTGGTCATGTTTCCAGCCACTCTGCACAGGTAAATGATGGTGCAAGACGAGAAGTAGTGGAGGATTAAGCCATAGAACTCTAAAAAAATTTGCAATTCTCCCAACTTTGCTTTTTTAAAACATTGATCATCTGAACACTGTTAGTGGACTGCCCAAAATATTGAAACCCTCATAAAAGGAAATAAGAACTGCAAAGAGATTATCCTTGGCACCAGCAAAGGCAGGAAAATACTGTTTTGTTTTGTTTTGGTTTGGTTTGGTTTTTTCCTGCTCTTCCTAATCTCTCTGTTCCTACTATGGAAGTCAGTCAGATCTGACAAAGCTAAAGTAGATACATGTAATTTGAAAATCTATCTCCATAGAGAAGCTTGAGAGAGTCCAGAGGACAGCCACACAAATGGTTAGAGGACAAGAGAGCAGGCCTTATGAGAAGAGGCTGAGAGACATGGGACTCTTGAGCCAGGAAAAGCGTAGGCTTAGGGGTGACTTGATGGCAGCCTATAAGTATATATGGGGTGTACACCAGGAACTAGGAGAACATCTGTTCACCAGGACACCCCATGGGAAGACTAGGTCCAATGGTCACAAACTCCTCTAAGACCGTTTTAGGCTGGACACAAGGAAAAACATCTTTACTGTCCAAGTCCCCAGGGCCTGGAATAGACTCCCCCCAGAGGTGATGCAGGCTACTACTCTGGATTCCTTTAAGAAACACTTGGATGCCTATCTTGCTGGGATCATTTGACCCCTGCTGACTGCCAGCCCTTTGGGCAGGGAACTGGGCCTGATGATTTTGTGAGGCCCCTTCCAGCCCTAATGTCTATGAAATCTATTAAGTCCATGGCACCTGAGCAATTTAGAAGCTAGGATCCCTCTTCTGAAGTTCCTTCATTGAAGCCAATAGCTGTTACTGTTCTCCTTCTGTGCCTAGGAAAACAGGGTCCCAAGAACCTTGACTCTACGTAAGACTCTGACAGAAGACCTGACAGATGTGCACTCTTAGCTTTAGCAGTATTTATGAAATGCATCTCATCTGCCTGAATCAGCAGAGACAGGAAGTTGAGCATCAGAACAGAGACCAGCCATGTAATAAATCTTTGTACAGAAGAGTCTATACATAGACCTTGCAATCCTTAAAGTCCTTTTCAATACCCTCTAGGCAACTGGTTATAGCCATCTACTGAACATGAAAAATCTAACGGTTTCTTTCTATGTCCTACTTTCTGACATGGCAGAACAAAGGAAGAGAAGAAGTAATGTTTGGGAAGAATAAGTGGTTCTCTTAATTACTCTTTAACTACTCATGGGACTATTCATGGGGCCACAGCTCTCAGGACCTTGCAGAACTGAGCCTAATCTCTGCCAATAAAGTTCTGCACTGAAGGCAAACAGTGCAAGCATATGGAGACAGCAGTCGAGTACAGTACACTGTGTGGCAAATTTTATTTCCAGAAGGCAAATCTGAAGTACTTTTAATAGCAGATAATTATCATCATCATTACACTTGCAGGGACATATTTTCAAAATATTATATGAAAATTTTGTGCACAATCCCCCCGAGCAAATTACAGACCTTGAGAAAGAATATGTCTCTTGAGTTTAAGATGTGCAAAGAGTGACTTCCAGCTGACAAAAGCTTATCATGGTTCCTTCTGGCTCAGCCAGGGGTAGACAACTTTTGACTCATTTGGGAAAAATGCTTACTTTGAACACAGGGGTTCAAGTTTGCCTCCCAGCTTGAATGATAAAGGATGCACACAAGAGGCCAAATTTAATTTAATGGGAACAATTCAAGGTCTCAACAGCATTTGCCCAATAAGGAATTCTTGGTGTAGACAGACAAACACATTTTATCTGAATTGTGGGAGAGCTTCTGCATGTTAGCTGATCCATGGTAACCACTTCATATGTCTGCTCTATTTTGAAATAAGGATAAGCTAACTAATGGTAATTTCACAGTTGTTCAATTTAGAGGTAAACTACCTCATTTAGCTTTCACTTGCCACAAAAGCAGACACATAAAACAGTTACCACAGAGCAGCTAATAAGCAGCAAACCCCTTCCCCACTTTTCACTTGGCACAATTTGTTAGTCTACCCAGACCCCAATATCTTAAGTCTCCATTAGGGCTTTTACATATTAATTTTAAGTGGCTCCTGTAGCTGTTGGGGTGGGAGGCCCTTTTTGGGGGTGAGCCCCTGGATTGTCCACACATTTACACCTGAAACTAGTTTTAAGCACACTTTAGGCAGCTTAAAGTTACGCCACTCCAGGGCAGGTTTGTCTCTGTGTTACCCAGTTCATGTTCTATTAATGGGTGGCCAGTCCCCACAGATGAGCTGCAAAAGTTGCAGTCCTCCAACATCCCAAGATGTAGTGTCCCCTCCCCTCCCCTTCTGTGTGGAAAAACTTTCCACTTCCTGAACTCTACTGCCCAGGGGACAGTTCTGGCACTAAGCCAACTCCCCCCACTGCCCCCGGGGTTGTGACCTTCCCACTTCCAGGGGTTAAGCCCCATGCAAACAGTCTGCAGAACACATGCTAGCTAGCCATGTTGTAGGGCATGGATGGGTCCAGCAGTGGGGCTTCGAGGGGTGCGGGTGGGGAACAAGGTTGAAGGGCTGGATTGCATCCCCATGAGCTGGGGCTTTCTTCCTGGGACAGGGCAAGTAACTCTTCTGAAAGTGCCTCCTCTCACTGCTCCCACCACCCAGTCACCCCTGGAAGCATGGACAGAACCCTCCACACCCAAATCCCAATTTATTAAAATATGAGGTCTTTTTAATGTACTTCCTCTTTATTTCTTTTTAAATTCTTTTTTCCCTTTATTTTATCCTTCAATGGCTCACTTCCTTCATTTCACCACCCTTCCCCCACGCCCCATTTCTTTTCCTCCATCTATTTCATTGCCCACCCCATCCCAAAAACTCTCCATCCCCTGGCTTCATATTCCTGCCCCCCA
>NW_017728993.1:4736470-4757031 GCF_001723915.1 Gavialis gangeticus
TCCCCCACGCCCCATTTCTTTTCCTCCATCTATTTCATTGCCCACCCCATCCCAAAAACTCTCCATCCCCTGGCTTCATATTCCTGCCCCCCAACCCACCTGTCAACCCCCCCCTCCACCCCTCACCTAGGACAGGGATAGAAGACTGCCCTAGCTTACCAGCCCTGTAATGGCAACTCACAGCTGTAGATCCTAGTCAGCCCCTGCTCACCAGCCCTCTAGGGGCAAATGATAGCTGTGCAAGCTGGGGACAATCAGAGAAAGTTTTTAACCTTAAGGCGCGACTGCTCCAAACTCGAGCTAGCACTAATGCTGATCAACACCGGAGCAGCTCAAAGTGCAACGTATAACAAGGCCCTTAGTTCCTTGCCACTTACAGTGGGGTCATTTTTAGAAAAGTGTTATACTGCTATATTATTTCAATAGATCTGTTGAACTGATTCTACAATAAACAGTGATCAGAGCAC
Source organism: Gavialis gangeticus (assembly GCF_001723915.1). Taxonomy (NCBI): domain Eukaryota; kingdom Metazoa; phylum Chordata; order Crocodylia; family Gavialidae; genus Gavialis; species Gavialis gangeticus. Next base: position 4,736,938 of record NW_017728993.1, read on the forward strand.
AGAACAGGTAGCTGGAATTCCCTAATTTCTATTTCTGACACTGATTCACTTTCTAGACTTGAGCAAATGACAACCTTTCTGCCTATATTTTGCTAGCTGTGAAAGGGAATAATACAAGTACAGTACTTCACTATATCACAGAGATGTTGGGAAGATTAATTAATGCATGCACAGCACTTTGAAAGTGGAAAGTGCTATATAAAGACAAAGTAACTATGTTTATGTAGGCACCCACACTTGCTAAACAAATAGCCACTCTTTTTTTATACCATACATTATGCATTGCTGCACTTCTGCTTCATTTCATTTCTACAGTTTCACTTTTTCAAGTTTCTAATGTCAGGACCTGAGCTTACATTCCTTACTCAGGTGAGTAGCATAACCAACTTCAAAGGGATTTTTTTATGACAGAGAAGAAACTGTGTGTTTGTAAGCACAAGCCCTTACACTCAACCTCTGTTTATTCTCCAGTATTCCAAATGACTACTAATAAAGTATTGTTTGCTAAAGCAAAAGAAAATATAAAGCTATCTTTTGTTTCCTTTCCAGATCATTTTTATATTATTGGGTAATATGAATTCAGATCAAACAGAATAAAAGATGAAAGAGCTGTGCCCTACTACATCGTGCCACAAGTTGAAAGAGAGCAACTAGCTTGAGGAAACAGATACAGATGTAGCATTATTTATTACACATCCTTAGTGCCATTTCAGTGATTAATTCATTAGGGAGAGGTATTAACAATTACTTTAAGTAAGCTGAATTTTTAATCTTTCCATTCCTCCCCACAACCTAGGCTACAAGGACTGTAAAACTGTACCTTTATAAAACAGTTAGAAAAATGAAATATGACAGCTTAATAAACGGAAGTTTGCAATAACATTAGAAAAATATATTCAAGTATAATAAAGGGTGATTTAAAGTTGCTGTGTCTGCTGGCTGAAATAAGTGGTATCCTAACAGGACTGCAAGTCATACTGTGGGGAAATGCCAAATGGGAAGGTTCTAATTAAATATCAAAGGCTCAATATTAACCCTTCTCATACAGACACTGGAATCAAATAGAGAAAAATCCCGCTGACATCTGCCTGTGCTTATTCAACTTCAGTTTTCCTTCATTCCCACAGTCTATATGACTTGCTTCTATCCACACTTGTCTTGTTTTATGGCTGTGGGAGATAAATGTTGAGACATAAGATAGCATTCTCCAAACCACTGGCAATGAATTATCTTATCCAACAATAGCACCTAGAGTCACTAATCAAGCAGCAGGGTCATATCATACTAAATGCTGCACCAAAAAAAACCCCCACAATCCCTGTTCCAGGGAGCTTATGGTGTAGGATTAAGGCGAGCTGCAACCAGACAAACAAGTGTGGAATTGAGAAAGTAAAGAGGGATGTGTCAAGCTGTCACAGATAGCCAGCCTACCCCATCATGGCAGAGAAAGGTTTTAAAGAGAGGCTTAAAGGCTGTAAGGTGGAGGCATTCACACTGTGATAGGAAGTTTTTCCCAGACCTGTCAGGCACCTTCCAGGCAAGAACAGAATCTGCTCCCACTTGTGCTCTCAGCAGTGACTTTCATTAAGTAACCAGTCCTGCTCTTCACTGTACAGCCAAACCTCACATTAGTTTTCTGACTGAGCAAGGAAAAGCAGTGTCAGGACCTCAGTTCCCATCTCTTTCTGGCAATTTAACTTACCCAACCTTTGTAAATCATCCAAAGAGCATGCAGCACAGCCGCTTGCTCCAAAATCTAATGAAGTAGCCAAAAAGAAAGGACTCTCCTGGGGAGCATAGGCAAATACATTAAGTCTGGGTCCGTGCTGCAATTCCCACCAAAGGTGTCTCAAGTAAGTAGAGTTTGAGGGAAATGCAGAGGTGGTGACGAATATGAGAGGCATTGTTTAAAAAATTAAAAGGAGCTAAATTCATGAAGCAATTCAAGCAAATTGTGTTTCATGGCAGCTAAACCATTGGGACTCTGGCTCCACAATTCTGTAAGAGCAGAGTTTGGATCAGAATTCAGGTACCAGAAAATGCCCTTGGCCTTTGAAGCTTTTTGTCTGCTTTCAGGTGCCAAAGCATGGAACAGACCATTTCAGTAGAACAAGTTGCCAGAGAAAATACCAGAATATAACAGGACAGCCATCAAAGGGTTAACACAGAAATCCCTTTACCAAGGAAAATATCCCTTGCTCAAAACCGTACATAAACTCGCATAAGGAACATAAAGAAGGAACCAACTTCTTAACTCCCACCTTCCTCCTGTCTTTATACTAAAACTGGAAGAGACCTAGACACCCTTACTATTCTGGGTTTCCTCTGGATCCAGAAGCATCCGGCAGCACTTACAGACAGACCTGCTCTTGATGTGAGTGGCACCAATTTATCAAATGCCAACACAAGTATGGCATTGCAACAAGGAAACCTCCAAATACTCCCAGACGGTTTCCCCTTTTATTCAAAATCGTGTTGGTGTTTGGCCCTTTGTTACTTCCTCCTGGTCCCAGGCAGCTTAGCTGACAAATTGTTTTTAATGGCTAAAATAAGCTAATAAATAAGGAAGGGTGGGAATCTGCAACAAACAGACAAAGGGCAGATGAAAGTGGCAGGACAGACACTAAGGGAAGATAGAGTTAATGGTCTATGACAGGGTGCTCAACATCTGGCCCATGGGCCAAATGTGGCATGAGGGGCCTCCAAGTCCTACTCTGAAATATTTCCTTCTGCAGAAGCAAAACCAGGGTGAAATACTGAGGAGGGAAAGTGTCTGTCAATATGCTCTGTTCAACCCATTTAAAAACAAGATAGCCCAAACCATGTTAACCCCCTGATGAACAAATTGCACCCACATTTTAAAAGAGCACCAATCTGTATGATTCAGTAGTCAGGCTGGCTTCTGGACATGACTATAATACGAACAATGCTAGCAACCTCAATGGTACAGTGAGAGTTAACTCATGTTTGTAAATCATATAGAGATTGAAAGGCACTATAGAAATACAAAGTATTACCATTATGAAGTCCTTCTAGAATGAAGGATAAGCAATTGGTGAAATTCATTTCTGATTGGCTTCCTTCTGTAAATATCACTGGCTTTGCAGAGGTGCAAAACTACTTATTCTGTACAATGTGCAGTGTGGGTGTGAGTCCTCTGAGTCATGGTGCCAAGACTGATATAAAGAAACCTATTAGAACAGCAGCAAGTAGAAGTAATATTCTTAACAAAAGAAACCCTGAAGAGGTCATCTATTTCTTTGTTGATACAAAGCTTTAAATGTGAGCACTTGAACTAGCTTTCTCTACCAAAGTTAGGTATCCCTCTATATACTAGAAGTACCATGTACATAATTTATAACACTCTGACATCTGTATAATTAAAATCCCACATACAGCATTCTGTAATCTCAGCTTCAGTTTACTTCCTGCTATGAAAAATCACAACATCCTGGAGGTATCTGGATGGATATATATAGTGGGGTATTTGCACTCTATCAGGGCAGTTCTTTTAACAAGGGCTTGAATTAAAACACAGACAGAATTTGCCCAGTATATTCTAAACAGTGGCAAAGGTAAAGAGGAAGAAAAAATGTATTTGAGTGTGTGTTATAAGGTAAAGGTAAGGACAATGCAGACATACATCTGATAATATTATTTATGATAAAGCCTAAACTCTACAGTCAGGATTAAGGACCTGCTGTGGAAGGTGATGCAGAAACACATAGATAGGTATGGTCCCCACTTCAAACATAATGGCTATCCTAAATGTTTGATCCAGTTATGAATTGGTTTAAGCCTAAATGGTTCACTCTATTCATACTAACCATACTGAACATAAGTTTTACCATCATAGGACATAGCCTTCACCTACACTGTTTCAATTGAATGTGCTGCCTTCTGGATACCTATGCCATAGGTCCTAGAAAATGTTACACTTAGGGCATAATTAACATGTTAATCATGCCATAAATTGCAACGTGCTGCACACTGATTTATGGCATGATAAAAGTGCAAACCAGCCACAAGCCACAAATACCCACTTTTTGAGGGTCAGCTCATTGAAGCGATGGCTGCCTAGCCAGGTTAGCCTCCTGTGGCACTTCCCATTCTGTCACATTAGGATGGCTTGTTCCCAGTCTCCTTAAAGTACATCCAGCTCTCCTGGACTCCTTTTCACCTCAGATTTGCCTCCCAGCGGATACTGCCTATTACTTCACTGAGCTCTCTAAAGTCTTCTTTTCTCAAATTCAGTGTCCTTATTCTGCTGCTCTCCTTTCACCCTCCCATTAGCAGCACCAGACACAGGAATGGGTGAGTCAGGCAGCCGCCTGGAGCCTGGAGCCTGGACAGACAGGGGGCCCGAAAATAGTACTTTTTTCCACTGTCCGATTATTATTATCATTATCTCTGGTGAAGGGGAGCCCAAGACTAAAAGTTCTTCCGGGGCCACCAGGACTCTAGGTACAGCACTGCCCATTAGGATCTTGAACTCTATTATTTCACGGTCACTGTCACATTCTCAACTAATTCCTCTCTGTGAGCAGCAAGTTAAGAAGAGGTCCCTCTGCCCCCCACAATGGGCCTGTCTACCATCTGTATCAAAAGGTTATCCCCAACACAGTCCAATAATTTGATTAACTGTTTGTACACTGCAGTGTTTCTCTCTCAACAGATGTCTTGATAATTAAAGTCCCTGATGAGAACTGGGTTCTGCAATTTGGAAGCTTCCTGCAATTGTTTAGAACAGCATTTCTCAACCGGTGGGTCGCGACCCAAAAATAGGTCACAAGAATATTTGAAAGGGTTGTGAGCAGGTTGACAGAAAAGCCCATAAAAGCACAGGTTTCCCCTTGCAAGCTAGCAGTGTTCCAGCCTGCAAGCAGCTGCTTGGGACAATTGGAGGCAGCAGGCACACTAGCTGTGCATACAGACGCACGTAGCCAACACAGAGTGAGGCCGGGTCATGGGAGCAGCCCCAGCCACTAGATGCAGGTAAGTATCCGGAGCAGGGGATGGAAGTCCAAGGGACTGTCCGGAAGGCTGGAGGGGGTGGCACGTATGCATGCACATGCCTGCCTGCTAGCACCAGGGACAGTGGCCAGGTGCAGGGCTATGCCTGGGCAGGAGGAGTCAGGGGAGACTCAGCAGGGGAAGGAGGTGGAGCAGTCTTTTGCAGTGGGAACCTGCATGCCTGGCCTGGTGGTGCAGGGCAGTGTCTATGACAGGGGCGGGCAATTATTTAGGGCAGAGGGTCGCTTACCAAGTTTTGGCAAGCCACCGAAGGCCGCATGACAGGCAGCCAGGGGCAAATAAATATTAATTTTCTAAATTTTTTAGGGGCCCTGCGGGCCCGATAGAAGGGCCTGGCAGGCTGCATCTGGCTCGTGGGCCACATTTTGCCAACCCCTGGTCTATACACACAGGGGTCCACACTTGCTGCTCACATTCTGGCCCAAGCGAGACGGAGGCAGCTGAGGCCCCCTTCCAGCAGGCCTAGGCGGGGGACAGGGGACTGCAGATCAGGAGTGAGGGGCACCAGCATGACCCAGGGGAACAGGGGGCTGTGGCTAGGGGGTAAGGGGCACCAGTAGGACCAAGGGGCTGTGACTTGGGAGTGAGGGGCACCAGCAGAGCCAGGCGGGGGGGAAGGGAGGGGACTGTGTGTCAGGCACTGGCAGGGCCAGAGGGGTGTGGGTTGGGACAAACCATCAAGCTTGCCAAATGGGTCCTGCGACTAAAAAGGTTGAGAACCACTAGTTTAGAAAATACCTTATCCACCTCCTCCTCTGGGTGGTCTGTAGCAGACTCCCACCATGAAATCTTCTTTGCTGGTCTTCCCTCTGACCTCTACCCAGAGGCTTTCAACAGGCCTAATTTCCACTTTGTACTGCATCACAAAACACATGTACGTTGCCTTTATTTCCAGGGCAGCACCTCTTCCATTTTTTCCCTGCTTATCCTTCCTGAACAGTCTTGTGCTTGGCTTGTATGGAACCTTAAATTAAACATGTGGCGTGTTCCAGACCTGAGGCTGCCTGGTCCCAATGCTGACCTATTCTCATCAAACCTGTTATTATCAGGCCCAAGACAGGCCCAGGGCTGCTCTTGGATGATGCCAGCGCTCAGTCCAGCCCCAGCAATCCTGTGATTATGATCTAAGAAACTTTAAACCCCCACCCCAGAAATCACATGTCCAGTGTATTTCTTAGATCCCAACTGTACCATTATATGAATATCTGTCAGGGACACCAGCGTTCCATAATTAGCTTCCAGAAGCAGCGTGTTCAAAAAAGGAGGAGTCACTTTCTGTAAGTTAATTTTAGTGATATTCATTATGGTTTTATTTGTTAACCAGAAATTTGTTAGAAGACAGGAAAAATGGCACAAAGTTTTCAGTCAAAAAGAAACTTTCAAACTCAAAATTTTTCAACAACCTCCAGTTGGAAAAGTTGTTCTTCTCTACCCTGTCTGCACAAACTGTCCTAATAACACCTCTGTCTCCCAAACTCTCTGCTGCTATGTGTCTTCTCCCCCTGAATGATACTGGAGCCCTCAGGTTTCTTTAATTGAGCTTAAGTATCTGAGAGCAAAGTCTTTTGTTCTGTTATGCAGAATGTGCTCTGAGGTTACTGTTGTCTGAGGACAAGATGCTTGCAGGCCTAATCCTCACTCTCTTTACCTATCACCAACAGTCCCGACCTCTCAAAAATCAGATCATAGTCTTGACCTTTTGACATTCTAATGATTAATAAGATGAAGACACTGCCCCTCAACACTGCAAAGGCTATATGCTACCAAGATAAAAGCTGAGTGGGAAGCAGCTTGGGATGGAGTCTGAGCTAGCTCCCTCTCCCTGCTTGGAATTTATTCAAAGCCTGCTCTCCAGAGTATTTTGTGGATGGTAGCCAACTCAAGGAGATGGTTGGGGAAGGAACAGACATGCATTATGCATAATTTACATTTAGTATATGGGACAGTTTATAAATAGTAGCCTAAGTGAATGTCTGGTCTTTTGGGTGAGACACAGGAAATCCTGGATCATACAGATCATACAGATTACAGGCATGAGAATTTGTCCAAGTTATTTCATGTCATTTATGAAATGTGGTAGTGCCTCAGCATTTTACTCATGAGTAAAAACCTAAGATTTACAAAGAGCCAAAAAGACAGTTTCTGCCCTAAGCATCTTTATTGTCCATACAAATTAGAAAGTATTAATGCCATTTTACAAGGCACTGGCAAGAACCTCTGGTAAAAACCCTTGTGCAATTCTGGTCATACATGTTCAGGAAAGCACAAAGAAGGGCTACTAGAACTATCAAGAGAAAGAAAACTTATCTGGACAAGAGGAGACTGAAAGGAGATTACATTTTTGGCCTAGCAAAATGAAAGCTAAAAGGGGATATGACTGTTCTCTGTAGGCACATCTGGAAGATAAATACCACAGAGGATGAAGGACTATTTAAACTAGAAGATAGCACAGGCACAAAAACAAAGGGGTATAAAATGGTCATGAATAAATGCTGGCTGGAAATTAGAAGAAGATTCCTAACCTTTAGACTGATGAGGTTGTGCAAAAGCCTTCCATTTAGAGTAGGGACAACAACACAATGGATGTGTCTATGTAAGATGCTTTACTGCACAGTAGTCTACTGTGCAGTAAAGCATCGCTGTCTACACATGCTCACATTTACTGTGCAGTAAATTAGTCTACTGTACAGCTAGTTACTACCTGTAAATACAGGTAGTAATCTAACTGCATAGTAGATACTGCACAGTAACACACATGCTGACTCTGACTGGGAACTGAATTCCCAGTAGGGGTGTACAAAGCAGGCCCTATTCAATTCGTATTCGGTCTGAATCAGGGACAGTGATTTGATTCGCCAGTTTGGATCACTGTCCCTGATTCGATTCAGCCAAATCCAAATCTGAAGATTTGATGCTGATTCAGAGAATCAGCGATTCAGACATAGACACAGATTTAAATGTTTTTTCTACATAACTTGAGGTACCAGCACAGCTTGTGAATGCTGTGATGCTGGGGCAGATGGAGCATCCCACCCAAATGCCCTCCATGTGCTTGGCAGTGAACCTGGAAGTGGACTGGAAGTACTTCTGGGCCACTTCCGGGTCTGCTGGGGAGCCCCCATGTCCCCCCAGCTGGGCGATCTGCCGCAGCTGGGACCTCAGATGCTCCCCCTGCCCCCCAGACCCAGGAAGCACCAGTCGCCATGCTGGGAGGGCACAGGGGGGGCCCCCCAGTGTGCTCCCCGGTGAACCCAGAAGTGAACCAGAAGTGCTTCTGGTCCACTTCCAGGTCTGCTGCCAAGCATGCTTAGGAGCTCCTTGCGCTTATGTGGGATGCTCCATGTGCCCCAGCATCGCAGTGTTGACAAGTTGTCTGCTACCTAGAAGTATTTAGAAAAAACAGTTAAAGCTGTGTCTATATCCGAATCTCCAAATCCTTCCGAATCAATTCAGAGGGTTTTGATTTCATTTGGAGAGGTTAAAGGGTATTCTGATTCGATTCAGATTTGGAGATTCAGCCACCAAATCAGGCCAAATCTCCGCCAAATCGAATCAGGTACCAAAACATCGCACAGCCCTAATTCCCAGCCCCTGCCCACTCTCCAGAGCAGCCAGCTCCACACAACACAGAGCTGCTCTGGCGGACAGTCATGAGCAGGATTCCCAGTCACCCCCCTGCTCTCCAGAGCAGCCGGCCACATGTCAAGCAGGGCAGCAGCCAGCAAGCCCCATGCCCTACCCCGCCAAGCAGAAGGTTTGCCCACAGCTGCCCCATACCCAGGACAGCTGCTAGCAAACACCTGATGGGCAGGGAAGTATTTTACAGTGCAGTAAGCCTGCTTTGAATTAATAGCATGTATAGATGTGCCCAACCAGTTTTAAATTAGATCTTGATCAGTTTAGGAATGGGAGTTTATAATGTGGTTACCTGCAATCGTACAAGGTCCCTTCAGTACTCAGTCCTATGTTCAAACAGCTGACATTCTTTGTGCCTCAGAAGCCTGTCAACACCATGGCTCCTAGGTATAATGATAATAAAAATAATATTAAAATGGGGATAATAATACTCCTTACCTATCACGGGTGTTGTAAGGAAAATGCATGTGAGGTACTAAGATAATATGCTGATAGAAAAGAAAAGTGTGTCATGTATCTAATACTGTGACAGGATTTAATTTGTAGGTGACAGAACACTGGATCCTGCTACATGCCATGTGGTCTGCAAAGGAGAGTTGGCCTGGTTGTACTACTTAACCTTTTTATAATAACTTTTAGTTTAGATCCCACTGATTTGCATCTGTACTTATTTTACTGATATAAACTGCCTAGCTGCTTTAGCAATATACTTTAATAAATAGAAGGCAGTCATTTAAGTAACTGTCATTCCCCATTCCTGCTGAATGCTACTGCATGCCTGTTTTCAAAGCTTACAGATTGTGTGAACTTTCTGCAAAGTGGCTAATTCAAGGCAAGCTATAGCAATTTATCAAGTAAATTGGGTGAAGTTGCTATGGATTGTGAAGATGATGTTTTTCATATGAAAGCTGGCATTTTAAAAAAGCAACCTCATTGTTTCTCACAACGTATTTGTCAGTTCTGTAAGGTTTGATGCTAATTTAAAAAGGACAAGGTTTTAGTTACCAGCTTTCTTGGAAACTACTAACTCCAGCAATAAAAGGCAACTTGCCTGACAAATCAACATAGCTCTGATTAAGATGACTGATTTCAGAAACTTCCAAGGAGTCAAGGGCCCTTAAAATCTCCAATCTTTACAGTGTGCTTTTATACATTTTAAAATCCATGAAAAATAATTACATTTGTGAACCTCTACTGCTCCAGTGTCAAGGCTACTTCAGCCCACATACTCTACCTGAAAGTTTCAGACACACAGTATGGATCTTTATCTTAAAAGACTCAGAGAGCCAACTTCTGCTGATTGGTAATCTGCTTTCAAGTTAGCAGACTGTGGCAAATCCTCCGAGGAAAGAATTTAGCTTCCTCTCTTTTAAATGGCTGGAAAATATCACTGCTATTACTGCACAGTCCCTCTCCGAACAGAAACCAGATATTCTGGTCCTTGGACTGAGGTTAGCAGGATGATACATTTTCCCCTCACCCAGCACTGGCACGCCCCTGCAGTAGTATGGGAAAGTTTCAAACAGGGGTTTTGCTAAGCACTGTACAAATACCCAATAAGATAAGGTCTGTGCTCCACGGAGCTTACGTGCTAACTGATAGAAGATGCAACAAAGGAGGGAAGAGAGGATAAAGGCAACAGTAAGATAATCAAGTATTTACATGGGTTGGCTATATGCACAATCTGATGGTTTCAAGTCACAACAATATAATTTGTCCCTGAATGCTGCTCAGTCTAGAAATTGGTGTTTGGGTGTTTTGTTTTGTTTTTATAGATGAGAAACTTTTGATAAGGTAGGAATGATGGCTGTAAGAACTTGTTATGATTTACTATCACAGGAGCACCTAGCACAGCAGTTGTCAGCCACAGTGAGATGGCCCCACAAGGCTGGTGTGTGAACCTGACAGGAGTGCTGTGATGCCGGGCCCACTGCCATCGCCGCTGCAGGATGAAACTGCCTCTTGCGCCTTGGTTTTTGGGAGGCATGTTGGAGCTGAACTGGGAAGCGGCTACAGCAGAAAGGCACGTTGCCCACATTACGTTATGCAGGCAAGTGTCCAACTGCTGCTGCAGCTCTTCCCAGTTCAGCTGTAATGTGCCTCCCGAAAACAAAGGTGCTCAGGGTAGTTCTACCTGGTGGTAGCAGCATCTATCTCCAGCCTGTCACTGCCAGGCACCTCAGTTTTCAGGAGGTATGTCGGAACCAAACCATGATGTAATGCAGGAAGATATCCCTTTCTGAAGAAGCTGCTTCTCAGGTTGGCTCTAATGCACCTCCTGAAAACCAAGGTGCAGGGGACAGGTCCCCTTGTTCCTCCTTCTGGGAGACAGCATGCAGGGTCAGTCTGGGAAGGGCTATGGCACGAGCATGCACTCCTGCCACAGCTGATCCTCAGTCTGGCTCTGCAGAAGGCGTGCAGTATATGTCAACCTGTCTGCAGTACGGATTGCAGTGACTGTACCACAGCATCCCTTGGGCAGGCCCCCCTACCCTCCCAGGCCTTGTGTGCCTTTTTGCCCAATCCCTGCCCCTCCCACCCTCTCACCTATCTCCTGAGTGTGGAGCCCAGCACCTTGCCTCTGCTTGCCAGGCATCCCCAGACTCTGTCCCTTACAGTTCCAGGGCTCAACAGTAATAGCATAGTAATTCATAATCAAATTATATTGTTTATATTATAATATTAATAATATATTTATATTCATTTTTAATGGGGTGCTGCTAAATCTGGAAAATTTGAAGGGGTGCCTTGGGTCTAAAAACATTGAGAACCTCTGACTTAGGGGCTACAACCAACTGTAAACAGAAGTTACACAAACATAGTAAGAGACAGTCCATCCTCAGAAGCACTTGCAAACTAAACAGGTAAAAAGAGGAAGAAACAGAAAGAAAAGGGGTGTAAGATCATACAGCAAGTTAAAGCCAAGAAAAGAAGCCAATCTGGGTGGCAAATGCTGGCTCCATTAAATTTTGCTACCTCCCATTAACTTATTTATAATAAAAGAAACATTGTCAATGGCTTATTATAAGTAAGACCTTTTAAACTGTATTCAGATATGGTTTTTCCTTAGCTTTTCCTTCCTTATGGTTTTAAGCTAAGTTTTTCCACAATATTTTTATGCACGACTCCATCTGTGGATTGCAAAAACAATTCTAAAAGAAGAATATCATATTTATACGGGGGCATAATAGCAGCTTGTTAACAGAAGTACAGTCCAGTCTAAGGCGTGCTTAAAAGAAAACAACACGTAGATACATACTCCTTTTGTTTAGAAAAGTGCAAAAGAGAGCTTAAGGCCTGGTTTTCAGAGCTACTGGGCACCCACAACTCCCCTCTTATGTCAATGAGAGCTATATGCTCAGCACTTCTAAAAATTAGATCCTTTGTGAATGTCCAACCTTTACAGATTTCACTAAGTTCAGACATTTATGAAAGGGAAGCAGACTGAATGAATATTGTAACGAATGTTTTATATTATTCTATTTGTGTGTACTTTCCACAAACAGCCTTGCAGTTGACTTCGCTGGCAGGAATGTTCAAAGCAGTGATTATTGCTTCACAGAGGAAGGATTTTTCCCTTGTTTTCTGTATATTCTTATAGGAATCCCAATTAAGATGTTATTTATGTCCCTACAATTAGTGGACAATTACTTTTCATGTGACCTATGCAAAACAGCTGGAAGTTTGTGTCACACAATAATAATTTGCTCACACAATCATGGCAACAGGTTTCACCTTTCTGGGGGATACAGCAATATAGCTTAAAAACCCACAAAATACTGTAACTGCACCTTAGAGGCAAGCCCTTTTTTTTTTACTTCTTTCTCAAACAAGATTTCCAATGCTCAAGTCCCGTTATGAATATGAAAGCTAAAAAATTCTTGCACCATTTATGGTTTGCTCATGGTATGGAATTAAATAGTCACAGACTTAAATTAACTCTTTTAATTTGTTTCCAGATCTCTAACACCAGCAGTGTTATGAGATGCCATGAGTAGACAGAGAATACTGCGTATTGTCATATAAATGAGTACAATAAGACTGCTCCTCGCCTCACAGCCTCTTTTGTTTATTCAGTATGTCCCAAATAAAAGCAGACATGGTAAACCTATCAAAATTATTCTAAACTAACGCATCCATCAATATAGTGCCTGGTATGTGAACTCTAAACATTGTAAGAAATAATCCATGTCAAAGCCTTTCAAGCATCAGAGCATTTCTGGTTTTGCTCAATTTAGGAAAAGCAACGCTAATGTGTTATCCATATCTACGCATTTGGGACAGGCACTTAAGTCAACAATCTGCATAGCAGAATGCCAGTCCCAACTTGTTGCCTGTTGCTTACATTGTAACAAACTCTGGTTATCTGCATAACAGTTAAGCACATAAACCACTTTATTACATAGCATCTTTCAGTGTACAACCTCAACTCTGGATCATAATTATACTTGGGTTAACTGCACAGAGATCAGGAAGGGAAGGGAGTGCAAAAGGGCTGTTATTTAGGGCTCTGTGAAATTTCGATGGGTGTTCCATTTCGAAGTTGTTTTGATGTGTTCCAAGCTCGAAACAGTGAAATCGAAATTAAACAAAAGGCTTTGAAACAGCTTCAAAACAAAATGAGAGCACTCAAAACATTTCAGAAGTTTCTAAACGTTTTGAGTTTTGAAGCCAGGCTTCCTTGCAGCTAAACAGAAACTAACGAGAGGGAGGGGGGGAAGGGCTCTAATATTGACATCTAGCTCCCAGTTTAATTCCCCAGCTCTCTGATCACTTCCCCAGCTCTTCCCAGGGGATGTGGGACCCCGATCTGCGCACCAAGCACCAGAAAGACTGCAGTGATCCCGCTGGCTCCAGCCTGCTGTGGCAGCCTGCTGAAACCCAGTGTGCAGATCTGGGGGCCCATGCCTCCTGGGAAGAGCTGGGGAAATGATCAGAGAGCTGGGGGATGCGATCAGAGAGCTGGGGAATTGAACAGGGGGCTAGGGAATCAAATCGGGAGCTTGGGGGATGTTCATGAATGTCATCCTGCATGCAGATCCAGGGGCCTGCACCCCCCAGGAAGAGTCTGGCACAGCCCTGCAGCCTTTCCTGGGGGTACAGGCCTGCAGATTTGCACGCGGGATGACAGCAAGCAGCCGTGTTTTGCTTTGAGTAGTTTGAAGTGCAGGTTCCCAGAAACTCCTACACCCATCTCCTTGAAACCTGTCACGCCTCATGCCCCCAGAAGGGGCTACCATACCTGCAATTTTCATCTACATCAGGCAAGAAATGACAAAGTTATAGGTATTTTCATGATTCCCCATTATAGCCTATGGGCGAAAAGTCAAAATGCATCGAAACAGTGAGAGTTTCAACTAAATGAAACGGAACAGTGCTTCGAAATGAAACAAAACAATGAAACGAAATACTGTCCCTTTGAAAGGGTGAAACGGAAGTTGAAACAAAACAGTGCTGTTTCGCATGGCCCTACTGCTATTAGAAGCCTTGAAAATGACAGGAGCTTATCAGTTTCAGGTCTGCTATCAGCCCTCATTTTCCAGGTTTAGTTACAGGAGTCATGAAACTGACTACTTCCCATCACTGCAAAGGCTTCCTGGAGCAGCCACAAACCAATCAGTACAAGCTTTGCAAATGATAGAGCTAGTGGGTTTCTGGGTTCTCAGTTACACTGAGAGAACTGCAAATTGTTAATTAAGCAAAAAAAATGTAGGCACTTTTTTTTAGTACCAAGGCCATGCACTAGAACAGACTACACTATATATTGGAACTATTTTTTACAGCTGCAGGAAGACTTTTACAAAACGTTAGTGTCGCATTTTATTCTAATGATAGTAAGATTTATGCATATCTTGATATTTGGCATGAGAAGCTTCACAGTTGAGAGCCAATTCACTGGAAACCTGTGACCTGGTTCAAATGATAAATTGTTCATTTTACTAGAACACCGAATATGTACACGAAGTGAAATATGACAGACTTTGGACCAAAGTTGCAATTGCACAAGTAGTATCCTAATTTGATGACATCACACAAGGCAAGGCTAATAATGAAGTACCAATGACGATTTTTGAGACTGTTAATGTAGAAATAGTAAACATATCAGGTTTCTGTGAAATAGACTTGGTGAAATCAAATATCAACCACAGTGAATCATATCAGGTATCAAACTACTACTAGATGCACAGGCACATTTGCCAAGGTAAGAGAAGAAATAATTTAATCAGCTATTTGAATAACAGTCTAAAATGAACTCATTTCAATTTGAGCCAGATCCAGTGACTTCATGATGTTAAATATGTTCTTATCAACTCATTCGCAATAGTATAGTATGTTTAAGACAAAGCAAAGCAGATTTAAGTATAGAAATGTGGTTGACCAGAATAAAAGAAATAAAAAGTTGATCAATCTTCTTCTTACATTACATAAATGGGGAATAATTGAGAAAATAAGGGCCAAATGGGATAGATGAATTTTACACATCTTTATGGATTTTAGGAGGATTCAAGATTTAAGCCGTCCCAAAACTGTTTGCAGTTTTTTGTCATGTTAATATTTGTCACTCTCTTGTAATACTTATATGCTACCAACAACCAATCAGTCTTTAATTTAAAAAGTAGTGAACTGAAGAAGTGCTCCTTACCAATGTGTTTGAGCAGCTTCAAGAAGGAAGTCTGACAAACTTCTTATAAGTAATTTTTCAATAAACTGTGCCCGTTCACTGCCTTTGTTCTCTTTTGGCTTCTTAGTCCTCCCACCTTGATCACAGAATTTGATCAGCTCCACTGTTTAAGTACTTATTATCTTTACTACACAAGTGCCTACTTCTGTAACCTTTATTTCTGCAAGGTAGGACCTGGTCCTTTGAAGAGTTCCTTTCAGTAAGTACTAATCAATATTGGCCAGGTTCAGACTTTACACTTCCACTGGTATAAGTGATTGGAAACCAATCTATACCCATAACAAAACAGAAAATCAGCACACAAAACTGGTCTATACCTAACAGAACAGAAGTTTGGCACACACAGACAAGTTTTAAGATGGCAGAACCCAGTCTAAGGGACTATGTAAACAAAACAAGGGTCCTAAATTGAAGCGGTGGGTTTTTAAAAACATCGCTTCAGTTTAGGGCCCTTTAAACCCCTGTGTCACACACACACCTGAACTTACCTGCCTCTCCAGAGGTGGGAAGGGGAGGGCGAGCTGCTGGCGGGTGGAGCAGTCCCTGTGTTACAGGGGGGCTGGTGCTTCCCTTCTCAGCAGCAGCAGCCCCCCACCAGATGGCACCCGCCCAGAGGCACCCAGCTTGGGTGGTCCGGGGGGGGCACCGCAACTGGAGATGGAAGCACCGGGTCCCTGCACAGCTCAGGCAGGCAGGCAGGTTCCAGGGGAAAAAAAATGAAGATCTTGGGCGGAGCCTGCCTTCTCGGGCTGCTGCCAGGCTGCCTGCATGGGCTTCCTGCAGAGCCCCTGAGCCGCATGGAGCCCAGTGCTTCGCTCTGTGGCTGTAGGGCAGCAAACAAACTCCTCGGAAGTTTTAGTTTGCTGCATCCCAAGTCATTTAAGGAGTATTATGCCGCTGAATTTGCTACAGCAGCTGGAATTACTGCACAATACTCTGCCAATGCAGGCAAACACCAACACCATTAAAGCGGTCCAAAAGCATTTAACCTGCTTTAATGTGTCATGTAAACATGACCCTCATTTTATCTACACATGGCCTAAGGGTGAGTGTGTGTTCTACCGATTTAAACTATGCTGCTTACAGAAAACTGTGCAACTTAGACCTATTCCACCTCAGGTTTTCTGAATATCTGCACCTAACCAATATGTTTAAGGCCTCAGGGTGAGGCCCTAATTAGCAGAGCTACACCTCTCTGCTATGGAAAGCTAAGTAACAATGATTTTATTGATCTACACACACAGTTAAGCTTGCCTCTCTACACATAACATATGGCTCGGGTTGTTCTTTTTTTATCCTGTGTACAAGAATCTTGAAAAAATATTTTTAAAGGATCAAAAAACCCCCCCCCACAAGTGAAGAATACCCCTTTCCCTGCACATACTTGAAGACATAACTGAATATCTTTCAACAGCATTTATAAGCATATTTTTCTACATTTTAAGTCACACAGCCACTTATTCTATTTGTGGCTGTTGCTAGGAAGTACACATCATATATAGCCTATTAGGTTGAATGTGAGAAAATCCTTCAATTGAAATAAAAAAGTTTGACTACTGTCTAGGTGGAGCTGAATGTCAGGCTGACAGGGTGTAAATATGGGTGACTGCATTCACCACTATCAGGCGGTGTGGTGTAGCGTTCCTCTGAAAGGTGCATTCGTGACTATAGTAAACAGGGGCATATTGCAAAACACAACACACAATTCAAGAATGTCTCACCTGCATCATGAAAGAAAAGATGCAAGATTAGAGGGCACCTTTCTTTGACTTGTGACTGGTACTTCAGGTCCAAAGCATTCCTACACATGCATAAAACATGCCAAGAATATGATGTTATTATTGAGTAAACCTGTATTTAATATAATGTGATAGCAACTGCTCTGCTGTAGCTTTAAATTAAAAGGTTGGCATGGCAACAGATGTTCCCACACTGCTGTGTCTGCCTTGTGCTGCCATTTTGTTCAGGATCCCTGGTGGTTTCAGGATTAACCGCCTACAGTATTTCATTTTAAATAACTAAGTTGTTTTTGGCTGAAGCATCAAACAAGCAGCTGAAGCCTGGTATGAACTGTGTACTTTTTGTTGCTCAGCTGCTCTGTAATTTTAAAATCTGCCTTTATGAATTCAAGCTATTTTTGGTATTCCAAGCTTCTGCCTGATGTAATTTCATATGGCAGAGATAGAATACTGTGCTGAGAATCGGACTTCAATGAATAATTTATTCAACAAGTATCACCTTTTTTTTTTTCAATTTACGCAAAACATATGAAGCAACTTTCTCAAACTCTTATGTTATTCACATATGTTTGTCTAATACTTTAAGAATGAAACCCGCCCCTGTGCTAAAGCCCAACGCAAAGCTTTTGTCCCCACTTAATTCCTACCTACAATCTGTGCTGTGCTTCCACACCAAGGTTGATTTTGCCCTATAATAATCCAGATCCTGTGGATTGTTCACAAACCACGTCTGTCATGCTTGATATTTGAAACTCAAGATACAAGCTGTTTTGGTTGTAAGCTCTTACAAGGTATATATTTGGGGCCTTTGACTAGAAGAGAGTAAGAGTCGGGTTTGTTGTGCAAGTATTGGCCTTAAAAATGAAATGCAAAGCTCTAGAACTCTTGGTTCAAAGATGATGCCTTTTATTAGACCAACTAAGAAATTGCAAAAAAATATATTTTTCTGCATGCTTTTGGGCTCACATGCCCTTTCTGAGGCTCAGGGAAAAATAAAGATGGTAAAAAGTCCCCATAGGTAGGAAATAAACTTCATTTTTGCACAAAGGAAGCTGAAGGTAGAAGTCTGTTCCTCTGGGTCCATGAGAGTGTCTTTGGGAGTTGCTCTTTGATGTGCAGATCAGGTAGGATTCCTTCCCTAGTGGTGTCAAATGCCAGACAGGCAGGAGGTGTAGAAATCTTTCTTGTTGTTCAGCAATGAAGTTTAAATCTAAATCCAAAGGAACAGCCTTCCTCTGTGCAAAAATGAAATTTATTTCCTACCTATAGGGACTTTTTACCATCTTTAATTTTCCCTGAGCCTGAAAAAGTGCGTGAGCCCAAAAGCTTGCAGAAAAAAGATATTTTTTTTTGCAATTTTAGTTGGTCTAATAAAAGGTATCATCTCTGAACCAAAAGTTCTAGAGGTTTGCATTTCTTTTTGCCCCAGACAAGCACAACTACCAAATACACCCCTGAAGCATTAAAAATGAGCACTTATATAAACATCTTGTCAGTAATCTTATCCTCTAGATCAGTGTTTTTTAATCTTCTTGATTTCACATGCCCCATTTCCAGTCCCTTGCACATGGCCTGCCCCAAAGCCATGTGGACTCCACTTGCAGCATATGCCAGAGAGACACCTGAACTCACTGCAAATGCTAGCTCAAGAACTGAAACAGCATGACTTCTGTTCCATGCAGTGCCACTCCTGGGATAATTAGCCAGCTTCTATTGCAAGCTGTCCAGGCTGTCCAGGCCTTGCTGCTTCTCATGCCTGGAACAGATTGGTGCTGGTGCAGCAGGCTTACCTTTTAGAGCTTGGGTTGAGTCCCAGGCTTGAGATCCTGCAGTTTTGATTGGTGGAGCCCATCCATCAATCAGGAGGCAGCAAGAGAAATAAAGTCACACCCCCTTCCTGAGGGGAGGGAGAGGAAAACTTCCCCAGACCTGATTGAAGACTGCAACACTTGGGTTGGAAGACTTCAGGGGAGGAGCCCTAGAGTGTATAAAAGGAGCTGTGTGCCCAGCATGAGGGAGATGTGTCAGGGACAGAGAAGAGGGAAGAGTGGGGCTTGGAAGAGCTGAGGAGAGCTGCTCAGCAAGGTGAAGCAGTAGCCCAGGAAGAGCCCCTGAAGACTTCTATCAGCGGAGAGCGGCAGATGGCTCCAGCGATTAGGCTCTTGGTGTGCAGCATGGCGTCCAGACCCTAGGAGCTCTGTGAGGTAGCTCAGGTCTGCAACCTCTGGTGTGCAGCCAGAGACATGGTGCACAGGCCTTTGAGCAGGATCTTTGAAGCCCCTTGGACACCTCAGGTTCACAACCCCCAGCATAAGGCTGGCAGCTCGGTGCAGGAGGCGCTGCACGGAGGGTGAGACCCTGGGAGCCGCTCGAGGTGGCTCAGGACAGCAGCTCAGTGCAGATGACACTGCCCAGAGGGTCTGGGAGCAGACCAAGCCCTGGTGCTGTACAAGGCTGTCCAGGCCTCCAACCCCAGCACAAGATGAAGCGCCCACTACATGCGGTGGTGCATGTGGCCCTAAGCCAGGCCAGCAGCAGCAGAGTTGGGCAGCAGGAAGGCCTGGCAGGGAACAGAGCTCCACCTGGAGAATGGGAGGCAACCCTCCGGGACTGTGGAGCAGTAAGTTACCGGGGAGAGAGGGTCACCCCAGGGGAGGCACCCCCCAGGGTTGTGAAGGGGCACCACGTGAGCTGCTCCTGGGTGATAGCTGGGGAGCTTAAGAGTCATTGAGGTCTCCCTGTCCTTTTCTTTCCCCCCACCTCCTTTCCTGTAGTGGTACCTTGGGAGTGGGGCCCCTGCCCTGGAGTCTAAGGATTGTTTGTTATATTTGTAGACTGTGCCTTATAGTTTATGTGAATAAGTAACAGTTTGTATATTAATAGAGTTATAAGGTTGCCCGATCAATACCCTTTGTTCTGGGTTGTTCTGTTGTTCATCTGTATTTTAAATAATAATTAGTTTGTGTGTGTGTGTGTATGTGTATATATATATATATATATATA
>NW_017728993.1:4757351-4765787 GCF_001723915.1 Gavialis gangeticus
TATATATATATATATAAATAAAATTTATGTCCTCACCCTTTAATGGTTTTGTTGTAATAATAAATTTGTATGTAGTTAAGTAATTGATTGACTGGGCCAGACTCTACAGGGGACGGAGGTGGCCGCTGAGCTGTTGTATCCCTCTGCAACACACTGCCCTGCCAATAATTCCCTCAACTGGAGAGGGGAGTACAAACCCATGTACATCCAGGCTACACTGGGAAATTTTCAGAGGAAGTGGGGAAGAGAAATCAGGCAATACCTCACCCACAGCATCTTGCTGGCCCACCAAATGAGTGTTACTACTTCAGAATAATAGACAAGGACAGCAAACTATGATATAAGAACAAAGTCAAGTGAGAGTCACTAAAATTCAAATATTTACCAAAATTACTTTGCACCAGCTACAACTTCAGTCACTGTAAGCAGAGGACCATGGGCCAAGGATCTTAGCCCAATGCTTGCAGGTTGTTCAAACTACATTATAGGGAGAACAGCAATTACAATACAGATTTCCTCTGTACCAAGTGTTGGCCCTAGGTCACTGCTTGTACCAAAAGTGGAAACAGCTACTTCATGGGCCATTTTATGGCAATCTGTTTTTTGACAAAATAGAAGATACATTTTCTAGGTTCCCAGGAATTTAGGGTATGAGCCTAGTGCTTTTAGTGCTTCCTGACTTAAGTCTCCATTTTACCAAATGCTGCTTTTCATGAAACAGTAGGAAGCGCTTGTGTTCATTTTAAAAGGTAGGAAAACAGATGGGAAACATTTAATTTGTGAAGACAACTGGTTATCTTGTAAGTACAGATGGAGTAAGTATCTCTTAACAATTACTATCTCACTGGTCTTTGAATAAGCCAGATGGTTGTTTTTTTAAGTCAAGGCTGGTTGCCAGTCAGATAGAGGAGAGAAGAGAGCTGTATCCCCCAGGGCACCAATAAAAATGTGGATTGAAAGACATCCAGCCACCAAAACTAGTCTGCTTACCCCACCATGTCCAAGGTAGCACATCCTGATGGTCATTAAGTGCTATCTGTTCCCCCACAAGGGTATATTCACTGAAAAAGAAACAGGTGGGCAAGCAAGCAGCAGCCTTGCTAAAGATGGAAGAGAAAGATAGAGGCAATAATATGGCAGCAGGAGAATGACATTTCAAAACTGTAACAAAAAGTATGCTAAAAGGACAGAATAAGAAGGTTTGTATTATGTAGTAGCTTGATGTTTTCCCAAAATCTTTCCACCAAGGGGCATCTCTTTGCTGGCAGTCTTCCCAGTGCTATCTGCATTGTCAGCTACTCAACATTCATTCTCTGTCTTGCATGCCAGTGCCTTAGCAATATCTTCCACCTAAGTTCACTAGGAGTACTGACTTAAGTTGGCAAATAGAAGGATTATTACAAGTGGAAAACTCAGTATGTTTAGACCTCATCTGGAACAATGGCATTGATTCAAAGGAGAATTGCTACTGAAATAGGAAATTTCCAAATTGTGTTTGCAAAAAAAATGTTTAGGATTATTCATTAACAGGGAATCAGCAGGTGGCATTAGAGAATGCTTTAATTAAGTAGACAGATCCTCTACTAATGTTTCTCAGTTTACTAGCAAGGGATCAGTTCTTCCTTGTGGCTAGGTAATTTTTCAAACCTCTTAATATACAAAGGAAAACTGCTTTTCCCTCATCATTTTCCCCATGAGACCTCTCTTAATGACAAGCCAAGTTGTCTACTCCATCCTCGGCATGACCAGATCTTCCTCTGTTCGCCTTCCTCTTTCTATATCCTACCCTGTTCTGTCCCAAACTCTTGAATCTTCAGGCTCCTTTCTCTTTTTACCAGACAACCTCCCAAATTGAGGGCACTTAATGGAACTTGTCGGACTGAATCTCACCTCCAAATTCTCCCTTCCTCTTTGCAAATCTCTCCCAGATACATTCGGAGCTTGTTTCTCTCTTGAACTACTTCTTGAATACCAAGAGTCATTAAGAAGGAAATGTGTAATGTATGATAATGAAAAAACTGAATGCCACAAGCATTAATGGACTCTCTGGAGTTTACCCTTGTTTCCACAGAAATGAATGGGCCTGCCTGATCTCATGCAGGTAAAAGGGAGATCTGAAGAAGGTTCAGAAAGAACTGTGTTCACACAAGGACCAAGTCAAGACCACAGTACAATGATTTTTCAGAGTATCAATATGTAGAAGGGAGTCATCTAACAAAACAAGGCAAAAAACGATGTTACAATTGTTAAGCTGATAAATAAGTCAAGAGAGGTGGAACCAAATCTATTGAAATGTTTGAACAGATGATCTGAGCAAAATTAGAACCAGTAATAAATGGCATGCAGAAATTTTGCTTGGAAAATAAGGAAAATAGTTTTACCATACTTTTTGCCTAGAAAATAAGTTTGATGATTATCTCTTCTTATATATTAACATTTACTTATTACAGAGATGAGTTCATTGTCAGCATCTTGCAGATGAATGAACTTTTGGCTAACTGGAAATGAAAATAAGGTTTTGATTAAATTATCATGTAGCTGGCAATTTCTGAATAAACAAAGAATACAGAGAAGAGATGAACTGCTTATCTTATCATCTGTAACAATTCCACTGCTAACATGGAAAATTACCTACCCAATTAATTAGAACTTAAAAGAAGTTTAAGCAAGATTGTTTAACTCTTGGATAAACAAGTTAATGTGGCTGGGATTGGGATCTTCTCCTATATTAAATCACAGCGTAACTATGATATGTGTTAAATATCCTTTATCTGAATGTTAGCTGTATACAGAAGAAATTTTCAAATGTAAGTACAATATTACTAGAATAACTTTAACTGTTGACTGGAATTTGATGCGCTGTAGGAAACCTATAGTGGAAAAAAGAAATCTTATGTAATATGTGGAAAAGCTACAACTGAAATTCTCCCCAACTAATTCTAAACTGAGAAATGGGACAGAGGATGATGCAGTTAAGTTGGGCTATAGAAAAATACAGGACTGGAAAAGGCTTCCCGAAAGACATGCTCACCTCATCCAACCCCTCTCACACATCGCAGCCACAAAACGAACTAGGAAACTTGCACAGTGCCACATCAGAGACAAGGGTAATGCCAGTGCCCTGCCACTGTAATGCTAGGGAATATGATCAGAGTAAGAGGACCATAGGCTATGATACAAAGGAAGATAACAAAAAAACCCACCTTTCTCCTCCCCCTCACCCCCCAAAGTGGTGACTGGTCTGACCCTCCAGCCAAGTACCTAGGCAACTTCAAGTATCAGCAGAAACACCAGCACATCCATGGTCAGATCTCGAATTTTGAAAAGATGGGTGCAGACAGTGAGGTGCATCATCACATATAAAACAATATACATTTGTATCCAGTTAAAAATAAACTAAAAGCAGACTTGCAGAGCAAAGGATAGCTTGACTGACGGAACATCAGGATCATTCATAGAAGACAGGGTCGGTAACACCTGTAGAATGGAGAGTTTAGAAGGGGACAGGTAGATTAGAGTAAGCCATGAAGTCAGCTGACTCCCTCAGCAAGCACTGCATGACTAGAAATGCTGCTGTCACTGCCAGGCATTTGGTTTTAAACTTTAAGCTTCAATGGACCAGGAATCAAAGCGAGGTTGCAAGTGCACTAGTGCATCCCCCTGGATCCACCCCTGGGCACACCCCAGCCAAGCTCCCCACTCTAGCTGTGACCAATGTCCAAAGCTTCAGTGGAAGCTCCCTCCCCACACATAAACCCAGAAGCTAAATAAAGCATTCCTGGGAAATACTTTTCCTTCCCGGCCCCTACAGGCAAAGCAAGAGAAGTCCTGAAACATGGGGTCACCAGCCACCTTCCATAGGGAATGCTAGCTTCCTTTGAACCCCATCATGGAGATACCATACTCAGATCAACATATCAGATCCACTGATTACTGCTCCAAGGGCACACCTGTCTGATCATACTTTCCCTTCCCTAGTCTTGAAGACATTTATATTCATTGCCCCACTACTTTGTTCAGATCATTCCAAAATTTCACTTTTCTCATACTTAGAAATCTTCTTCCAGTTTCCATCTTAAATTTATTCCTGATTAGTTTCTAGCTGTTCCATCTTGTTAACTGACAGTTAAGTAGCCCCACTTATGCCATAATCTTCACCCCATGAACATATTTACAACTAAGTATTCATATGTCCCCTCAGCCTCTGTTTTATTAAAATATACAAGTTAAATGCTCTCTTAATTTCTTCTCATAAAACAGATTTTCCATAAGAGAGAAAGAGTTGGAAGAAGATACTTGTGACAAGCTGGTGGAGAGCCAGGATCCACAACAGTGACCCCATTTAGAAGGGACAAGCAAGGGAAGGAGAAGAAAACAGATTTTCCATCTCCTGAACCATGCTAGTAAGTAACCTTTGCACCTGTCCCAGTTTAATCTTTTTGAACACAGATAACTAGAACTGTTATGCTAAACTAGGTGTTACTACTTCCCTTTATATTGGCACAAATACCTCCCTGTCTCTACTAAACACACCTGCTAAATATACCCTACAACTGCATTAGCCTTTTTTCACAGCTGCACTACCCTGAGAGTTCATGATCACCCTACAAATCAGCCAATATATACCGGCCAGTCTCTCCCTCCACTACCTTTACTCTATGAGCCCCACCTCATAACAAAAGTTCTTGTAAGTAATTACTTTGCTCTTTATACTATAAAACTTTACAACATTGCTAATGCTCCACTCCAAAGTTATCTAAGTCTTTCTGAATGATCCCCCTCCATTTTGCCAATACCTGCTAGCTTTGTGTCATCCTTAGATTTCAGAAATACACAAAAAGATACTGTACCAACCTGTCTAATGAAAATGTTAAATAAAACAGATCACTAATCTCTGAAGAGTATCACTAGTAACCTCTCTCCAATCTGATAACCCACTCTAATCTCCCTTTTGTCCAATTCTTCATGCACCATACATATATTGTATTAATCCCCATCTTCTCAAGTTTAGCTAATAATTTCCCTATGAGACACAGCATCAAATGTTTTGCTTAAATTTAGACAGCGTAGGTTTACTTCATTGTCTAAGAACTCAGTTATGCCAACACAGAATGTACGAGGAAGAAAATGAAGAAAAATGCAATCACTCTTGTAAAAAGTTGATTATGGAAGCTATACAAATGCACAGGTGCAAAAAAGATAATATACAGAAGAAAAATATTGAATGTTTAATTTAACAGCAGAAAACATTCTACGGTGGCATCTTCAACTACAAGACGGAGATTTTGTAATATGTAGGACTTTATATCTTCAAAGCACCATACAAATAAATTTAACAGGCTATTTTATCATAGTACCTGAAGTTCTCGACCAAGATTACAGCCTCATTTTACTGGTCCCTGTTCAAACACACTACAACATAGCTCTTATCTAGGAGCCTGTACAATATAAATATATTTTAAAAAATGCGAACAGTGGAAGGGAAAGGCAAAATAACTTCCCAAGTTCACACAGTAGGGGAATGGTGAACTAGGAGCAAAACTCTTGCCTCTGAAGTACTCTATCCACTGGATCAAAGTACTGCCTTTAATTAGTTTTTGCAGTACAATTTAAGGTGTTGACATTGCTGTATATAGTTTAGATTCTGACTATTTAGGAAACAGCTTTTCTCCCTGTGTACAATAGCAACTGAGATCAGTTTAAGCTCTTCAACTCAGAAGCATATCAACACAGCCAGGTACCCGGGCAGCTGAGGCACACAGGGGGTAGTGATGACTTCTGGCTGAGCCATGCCACCAGTGTGATCACAGGACTGCAGCTGTAGCTTTTTTTCTGCTCCCTCTCCCCCCAAATCAGTGCTCAAGGCAGCTGCCCTGTTCATCCCACCACGAGTATGCTACTGCCTGAACCACTGATCCCTATATTAAAATATTGGGGTTCCAATTAAATACTATCTCATTGGAGTTCCTCTTGCCCTCAGATACATTGTAGCATACCAGCATACCAAATTTTAAGTGTGTTTCAAGGAACAATTCCTTGACCATTTTTTTCTTCTAGGATTTCCACCTCATTTTGGAGGATAGTATAGATTCTTAAGGTGGATGATTGTCTCTTGGTTTAAGTAATGTTTAGCTGGTTGCATATGTTCTTATCTATTTCTGTTTAGTATCCAGATCACTTTGGAAAACCTTAATAAGTAAGCACAGGCTGTTGCTAGGTAACACAACCACAGTATCACTGGCTCTCCAGAACTGCAAATAATACCCAACATAGAAGACAAGCTTGTCTTTCAGATCTACAATTTCAAAGCGTGTGGAACCATCACATTTCTGTTTCGGCAGATCTTATTTAGTACTTGCTTTCAACATTTCATCTGACATGTACCTGACCTCTCCCCTGCCTAGGCTTTCCCACTGTGACAGTGAACTATACCAGTGAGCTCTGTGAAAAATACTAGCACTTGGGCCAGGGGTGGCCCAGAAAGCTAAATTTCAATATGGATGTGTACATTCAAAACCAGTTGTGAAACACCAGTACAACACAAGGTCACAAAAGAGCATGGGGTATCCATACACATAGAAAAGGAAAACAGTGCCAATGCAAGCATGCTTATAAAAGGCCCTAATTACTACCATGGATCGGGTACATTTTGGTATTATTTTTTAGTGGGAATAACAATTCTAGCTTAATCATTTAATGTTTGTTTGACTTTCCAAATTTTGCAATAGATGCCGTTTCACTCCACATAAACAGCAGTGATATCCTGCTTAATACCAGAGGAAGTGCACCATGATCAATCTGATTTCTTTATTTGTATTTTTCCTTTTTAAAATGATTTTGAAGAGAGGAAGTAGCTTCCCTTACACTCAATTTAACATGGAGAGCATATAATAAGAGAGTTTAACATGGCAAGTATAACACTAGAAATACATTTATATGTACTTCATCAACATGAATATTTTATACTGTACCACTAAGCTAACTCAGCAGTGCTGGTAACTCTTGTCCTCCCTTTCCTAATGCCTCTCCCCTTCTCTTCTTATGGCTTTATATCAAGCTTGATCCTGTGAAGGCTGACACATGTATGGTGGTTAAAACAGATTGAAACAGGAGTGGGAACTCTCACCACACCAGCTGAAGAGGAGGGAGACTTGTGGGAGTAATCTCTTTCCCTCAGGGAGCACAGGAAGCTCCCCTCTGTTTCAACAAAGAAAGGGCAGGACTCTCTCCCACTCACTTTCCCTAATCCCTGAACAGGGAAGCAGCTTTGCTCATACGAGTAGCTACAGAAGTATAAGAGCAGCCAAGCCTGGGGAGAAAGTTCAAATTGGACTGTGCATCTTCATTTTCAGGACTTCAGGGAGGGGAGCGAGGCCGATATGACAACTGGTATGAACTGATTTCGAGGAAGTACACGGAGTCCTCCTGTTCATATAGCGACGTTCCTTTGTCACTGACATCCATACAGCCCCACGAGCACCAGTGGCATTGCACTGGTGAAAGTGAGAGCAGCACGTATCTGAGAGGAGGAAAAGACTCAAAAGATCTGTGTGAACCATTTATTCTGCAGTCTCACAATACAGGGCTGCTCCCCATAATGTACCCCTACATGCTTTGTTCAATTCAGTTTGAATTATCATGAGCAATAGAGCCTTGCACCACTTACCTGGGAGACCATGCCAGTCTAATGTAGTTTCTTGGAATTTATATCTGAAAAGCTAACTTTGCTGACAGCTTATGACCCCAGTTAATCTTTGTGGGCTAACCTCCACTCTGCCTCTAGGAGACCCATCCATCTGTTCAGGGCACGGATGCACAACATACGGTCTGTGGGCAGCCCGAAGCCCACAAAGGCAATCCCAATGGCCTGCCATAATTCTTTATTAAGCTACTTTATTAAACAAAACAGAATTTGAAAAACAAGTGCTGTGTCCTCTCTGAAAAACAATATGAACAAGCCAGTTTCCCACTTGCAAGGCTGCTGAAGGCTTTCAGCCAATGAGAACAAATCCCATGAGCGGCAGCCCTCCACTGGAAAGTCACCTAACAAGTGGCCCTCAATCAAGTTTGAGATGTCAAGTTTGGTGCAGAGACTCTACTACTGCAAGGAATCTCTTTTTTGGTCCGGATTCACCATTTTATTTCAATCTTCAGCTTTCTGTGACTCACTGCCATCATCCCACCTCTCAGTTCTCTTCATCATCTCCCACTGAATTCAGTTTAACCAATAATCTAATATTAGAAAAGCCGTAGTCTGTCTGCCCGTAACCCTTTATTCACACTCTGATTGGTTGCCTCAGCAGCTAATCAGAATGCTCTGGACAGACAGACACATGGTGGAGTGCTGCCATGACAGCAGGGACTGAGGAGCTGGAGCAGGGTGGGATGAAGCTCCACTGGCCTCTCCTCCTTCCCCCCTCACCCGGCTCCTTGGTG
>NW_017728993.1:4765797-4772765 GCF_001723915.1 Gavialis gangeticus
GGGAGGGAGGGGAGGGGGGTGACCAGCGGCTGCACCCTGCCATGACCTCCAATGCAGCCATGACCACTGCTGCGACCACCGCCACTGTAGTTGTGGGCCCTGGCCACAAGTGAAGGGGGGAGTGGCCCCAGCCCTGACCCAAAATGGTGGGGGGGGCAGGGGGGGAACAGCCCTTGCCCAAAATGGTGGGGGGAGTGGCCCCGGACTCAGCCCAAAGTGGCAGGGGGGGGAATGGCCCTGGCCCATAGCGCCAGGGGGAAGCAGGGAGCAGCTGCAGCTCTGGCCCTGGCCTGATTGGAAAACATCAATATTTTCTATCCTATTGTTTGGAAAACATACTTGCGTTATGTTCTGTTTGGTTATTTTGTACTGCATTGATAGCATGGTATGTGCTGCTCCGTCACATCTCAGATCCTCCTCTCTTCCCTCCATACACCTTTAAACGCATTTAGCTTTTCTAACTTACCCTGTCCCAGACAACACCTTAGTTGCACGTACTTACCCACTGTCTTTCTTCAGGCTGCTCCCAATGCTTGGAACAGAAACTCTATCCTAATGCACCAAATACACCACTTCACTCTCCTCCAACCCCTCCCCCAAAGCCTCATGTCTATCCATTACCCTTCCATTGCTGACCATTGTCCAGCAAATTCCAAGGCGTCTGGTTCAGGCCTTTTAATGACTAAATTATTTTCTTAACTGCAGCACAGGAACCACACCTGATGTCATCTACTCCAGAAGTAGAAATATCCCTTTGGCAACAAATGCAACTCCCTGTTCCAAACCCCTGGAGTAGTCTCTCCTCTTGGTACTCCCTCAAGCAGAATGTTTTTCAGCTCTGCCATCAGTTTGTTGATCCTTCATGCCTTTACACCTACTGCAAATCAAAATGGCTTGATGCCAATATGTCTTGCCAGTAGTAGAAGCAATATTCTTTCATACCTGCAGGTTCATTCAAAACAAGTCAGATATCTAAGCAGTGGATCTGCCATGACTTGTCAATTTCTATGCATATGGGGGTTTAGAATTATGCTATGACACTGAAAAATCCTGAAAGGCCACAGGATAGGAGCAAATGCAATAGCCCAGGGACTTTACATCACCAAAGTTCAATTAGGATTATTAAACATGTTGCAGTAGCAGCTTATTTTCATAAGGTGATAGCATAGCCCCACTACTTATATAATTCATATTTAGATGCTTTAAACTGTTCCCCACCCAGCTAACAATACTGAATTCACAATAAAATCCCCCTGAAGTTTGAACTAATAGAATCGGATATTAAGATACCTCTCTAGTTTTTATTTAGTTCTTCCTCAGGACAAATGGGGTGGACTGAGTGAAGAAGACCTGGATTTCAAACTTTACCATAGCAAATATAGCATGAAAAGAAAACCAGGATGGATGCTTATGTTATCAGAAATAGTGTGGAAACCAAATGTCATGCCTCAAACTCCTGGTAGAATGCAAAACCACCGTAACTTCAGCTAATGTAAGTTAGCACAGCTGCACATGAAAGTCATCAGGGTAACTACATTTTACACCAAATGAAAATCAGGCTGCAAACCCAAACCATGGACACCAAAAAAGGTACAGCCTTGCTAAAGAGGGGTTGGACTGTCTCATGGCTAACACACTGGACTGAAATACAGAAGGCCTGGGTTCAATTTCTGTACAACCTCACACAAGTCATTTAACCTGTGTCCATCTTTATAAAGAGGACTAGCGAATTGAATGACAGGTGGGGATGGAGTGCCACCACCCACCACCCCGCACCGCTGCCACCTCCTAGGAGTGTGGCGGGGAGGAAGCTTGTCTCGCCGTCCCCTCCATCCCCCTTCCCCACACTTCCGCCACCTCCAAGCAGTGCTGGCCTCGCCCCCCACCCAGTCATCTCCATCCCTGCCATCATGCAGTGCTCCACCATCCCACTCTGTCCCTGCCATTCCCTCCGCCAGCACCCTGCGCTGCTGCCGCCTCCCAGCTGGAGAGTTCCAAGAGTTCCCACCCACATTCCATGCCTGCCCCACAACACCCGCCCCCCACTCCCCTCCCCCCGGCATCCAGCTGTGTGTGTGTGTGCGTGCGCGCGCGCAGAGCACTCTGAGTTGTTTTTTCAGTAAGCATTGTGATTGGCTGCCGAGACAACCAATCAGAGTGCTCCAAGAGCATTACAGACAAACACATGCACACACAGGCAGACTAAGCCCTTTATTTATATAGAATATTCATGCTCTATATTCATTCATCACACCCTTTGGAGCTAACACTTAAACCAAATGACACTTATCTGACATGCAGAATATCCTGAATAAAATTATTTCATAGCTGCCCAAAAGATTTTTCCATTCATCCACATAACCTTTTGCTTTATAGGAAGATCACTTAAATCTGAAATTCACTGCAAATTTCCTCTAACTACGCACTCACCAACTGTTACCATAAACAAACCTGATCATTTACCCCCACAAAACTTAGATGTTTATGCAGATTATCAGTAAAATTGCTGAAGAAGTCTTGCTTTGATGGAAGCAAGTTATGCAAACTTAGCATAAAACATGTTTTAAGGAATTTGGGAGTAATTTACAAAGATGTATCTGGAAACATTAAGTGAGGGTTCATGTTTTCTGTGTCCTTACCTAGATGATGGTCATAAAATAGCTATGATAAAGAAATCTAAATATAATGAATACCCCTACACAGGCAAGTAGCATCTGAATAACATACTAGTTGTATGGTTCATACAACTCTAGTAGCTGACTCTCACAACAAAACTCCTGATAGGGTACTGAAATATAAATGTACAAACACAATTATGAACAATATTTCATCACTTAGCATACTTATTCATAACATGTGAAAATCACTCACCTAGATGACACCTGCCTAGACTCTGGCCTTTTTTGGAAATGTCCTATCAATAGCAGAAATATCCAAACAACAAACTATTTGAGTTTTTTATTCACCAACATCAGAGGAGTTCAAAGCTAAATTTCTGGTTCAACCCTAGACAGGGGCGCATGCTGAGAAATACATATTTAAATTAAGAAATTGAAAGCTTGTTAAAAAAAACCCAAAAAAATCAATAATCTGTATATTGCCCTAGATTGGTGTCATTGCCTTGTCATATTTATGTCATTGCCTTGTCCATTTTAGTCATTTTTATAGGCAGCATCTCCCAAATTGTGTGGTGTGGGGAGCTACAAAAAGTTCTTGGTGGGGGGAGATGAGTGAAGCTAGGATAGCAATGGCAATTGGAAGCACAGGAAATCAGGGCTGAGAGGGGAAACAGGGGAGAGGACAGGGATGCAAGATTGAATGACTTCACTGGGGTGGAGCATAAACCCAAAAACTTTTAGAAAGTGTTGCCTCAGGGGATCTGCACTCAGAATAGAAATATTCATAAAAGCAAATGATATAAAACGACAGCTCTGTCCATTCCATTCCCTTTCAGTTTTTGTTTTTATTATTTTATAATACAGCAGAGAGCTACAAAGTTGTGGTTTTATTGTAACTTTCCAGACAATCTCACAAATAAGGATGAGAAAGCAGAATTTATAGACTTGTAATAATGTGAGTGAAATCAGGCAAGTTTATCCCCTCTATCCTGTGTACGGGGTGGTGCTAGATAGTATCTTCTGTCTCCCAAGGCCTGTTGAGAATGTGCAATAGGTACCCTATGCAGCTTGTTGCCTTTGTTTCCTTTTGCTGCAAAGACTGCTAGGCACTATCAGCTGGTACAACTTCACAGAAAAGCACCAGAACATATTCTGCAAATTCTGTTCTTCTTTATATTAGACACAATTCCACTCTCACAAACTGTGTTCTAGTCCTGGCTCAATTACCAGCTTTGTGTGTGACATTTACATTTCTGGCACATCTCTCCATCTGTAAGATAGAGATAGGACTCGCATACCTACCTTGGAGGTAACCTACAAAAGTTCTGATGTGTTTGGGAAAGCATCCAGCTAATACTGTATTTACATCAGCTTAGAGGTATAAGGCTAGACTTCGGGTGCAAAGTGAGCTTCTGATGTAGAAAGAGCATATTACCTCAGAGGGAGCTTATAAATGCTTTGCTTTTGGACAAAGAAGAGACGGTGCTAAAGGGTCAGCAGTTCCCTGGTCTGATATGAACTGAGTCATCATCCTACAATCACATTTCCCTTTCAGGGGAAAAGTAGTGCGTCTTTGTGGCACCACCCCAAGCAAGTCTTAGACAGAGAGGACACCACACATGCAGGCACGCGTGCTTGCAGCAATTCAAAAAGCAGTGGCACAAATTTGTGCCGGAGATTTGTGCCTCAGTACAGGTGCCTAAGCATGCACTTTAGTGTGGGGCAAATTGCACCACCTGGGACAAACTGACTCTGCCCAGCTCCTTCCGGATCTTCAGCCAGGGGAGCAGGAGCCTGGGGCCAGCACCTGTGCTGGACCCAGCAGTATAAAAAGCTGCCCTACTGAGAAGCTCAAGGCCACTTGCCCTCAGGAGCTTCTGAGGGCCAGCCAGTTGCTATCTGGGGACACTAGCCCCTTGTGCCAGCTGGACTGCTGCAGCAGCCCTAACCTAGAGTGGCCCTTGAACCCTCTACCCACTGCAGCAGTCTGGCAGTGGGGGCTGCTACCTGGCTGTTACCTACTGCCACCTGCAACAGCATACCCACTCTTGGACCTGCAGCCCCATGGCTGCGTACCTGCCAGACCGAAATGGGGACCTCATGGCCACCTGGGCTGTGGTATGGGCACTGCAGCAGAGCCTCCTGCAGCTGTGGGCTGTGGCTGCACAGCACTGCTGTCATGTCTTCTAGCGCCCCGTCTCTGCCATCTGGGCAGCTACTGCACTCTAATTAAAGCACCTGGAGTGTCTCGGGTATCCCCATGCTTCATAATGTACCCCCATGCTTCAAAATGGTGGTGGGGGTGATTTATCTAAAAGTCATTGAATGAGCTTTAATTAAAGTGGCCCCACCACCATTTTGAAGCACAGGGACATGGATACATGAGATGCAGACACTGGCTGGAGCACGGTAATTATCATGCTCCAGCAGACGCAATTAATTGAGTCTGCTCCAATGTGTTGTAATTACAGCGAGTCAGAGCAGCCTCCTGACTCATGTACAGGCACCCAGAAGCTCTTCCTAAATTAGCAGTTCATGAGCCTACACAGTTCACTGTCACAATACGATCTCATGGAACAAGGCTGTCCAATTTATGTGTGTGCAGGGGCTGCAGACCCAGGGGGCTATTTTCCATGAACCTCTCCCCGCACTGCATACGGTCCCGCTGTCTCCCCGTCCCTCTCCCATAGAGCCCATCTCCCTCTTATCACATGTGCAGAGCAGTTCCCCCTTACACCATGTGAAAAGCCTCCCTCTCCCCTAAATTACATGCAGCCTGGCTCCCTCTGCACATATACTGTCCAGCTCCCTCCTACTGCATGTTCAACACAAGCAGCATGGCCCACTGTTAGACGCTGTCCCACCCCAGGAGCAGAGACAGGCACGAGAAGCTGGAAGAGGAAAGGGGAGCCTGGAGACCTTGAGCAGAGTGACAGTCAGGCAAGAGCTTGTGGGCTACATATTAATCCTTTGGGGCCTGCATGTGACCTGTGTGCCACCTGTTGAACAGCCCTGCCACAGATTGCAGCAGACCAGGTTCACCATAAATGAGCTCAGTGGATACAGGATGGTGGAAATCTGTACCTATGCCAGAAAAGTTTGATGAAATTTTTCTCATATGAAAACACAAGCTTTGCCATTTGCACACAGCCTTAAAGGGAAAAAACATGGATGGAGGCATTCAGCAGCAATGTTGTGAATCTTGTACACAGAGTGAAATATTTTCCCTTTAATTAGATTTTCCACAGTTCAGAAGACACTAAGAGGACCATCAGAATCTTCCTTTACAATATGAGAAAACAAAGCTTGCAGTTGCATAGTAATAACATCTGAATAATTTCACTGGAGTGGCGTACAAAACAGCAATTTACCTGGGCACACTTTATATAGACCTACCAAAATCATCATTTCATGGATTTTGTGGATTTTCCAAATTGGGCAATGCCCATGAAATCTGCAAAATCCACGGTGAGAAAAAAAAAACTTACTGAAAAGAAAATGTGGGCTCCCCAGAGAGAGCCAGAAGTCCTCAGGGTGCTGCACAACCCGCCAGGCCAGGGGAAGGGGGTGGTGGGATCTGCTTGCTCAAAGGGCTGTTGGCAAGATGGTTACCATCCCTCACCACTGATTGGCTGCAAGATCAACCTGTCATGTGGCCCAGCTGCTCTCCATAAATTGGTGAGCCAATCAGCAGTCAGAGGCAGGGTCTTTGGGGCCCCTCAGCCAATCAGAGGTGAGAGGTGGCTTAGCATGCTCCACCTGCAAAATGGCTCCTGGGTTCTGCATCTGTCTGTAAAATCAGGTGGCAGCTGCCCTGTATGTGGTAGGTCCCTATTTATATAACCTCTATTGCAGTGGTTCTCAACCTTTATAGACTCAAGGCACCCCTCAGAAAATGCCAGCTCTTACTTTCACTTGTTCTTTTTGACTACAGAAAAAAAGAGCAATTCTTCTGTTCCAAAGAACTGAGAAAGCCCACAGGTCAGAATGTTTTTGACACTATGGATTCCTATTTTGTATCTTGGGGTTTGTTTTGTGAATTGTACTTGCACACCTAACTAGTATCACCCTTGAAAGAATCTCAAGGCATCCCAAGGTGCTTCAACAGCCAGGTTGAGAACCACTACTCTACTGTGATAGTCTTGATAAACAAACTTGCAGTTAAGATGAGTGTTATCCACGGAAATTTCCCCAATTTCAGATGCTCCAAATCTCTACAACAGAGGTGTTACAACCAGGTTCTGGGCCCTGGGTAGCAGCAGGTTTGCCTGCAGCTGCCATTTTTGTGCCCCCTCTAGTACATGGGGGGGGGGGGGGTGCCCCCCATTTTTATTTATGCTACTGCTCTTA
>NW_017728993.1:4772819-4783345 GCF_001723915.1 Gavialis gangeticus
CAGCAGGTTTGCCTTCCGCTTCCATTTTTGGGCCCCCCCTAGTACATGGGGGGGGGGGGGATGTCACCCACTTTTAGTTATGCTACTGCTCTTCAAGAATGATTAGCTGAAAAGCCAATAATGAAAACAGTGTGCCTAGGTGCCAAGATTACTTTTGCACAAATATCTAAAAAATAATTTCAAATAGAAACAGCCTAAAGATTTCTGAAATAGATAAAAATTAAGTTAACTATAATAATGTCACAGGAGAAAGGTCAGGCATGAAAAGGATACAAGCCAATATTTTCAGCTGTGTCTATGGACTTTGGGTGGGCAGCTTGAGACATATCATAGAGGTTTTATTTTCAAAAACGACTGAGCATGTTGACTTCTGAAAAGAAGTTGAGCACTGAATACTTAAGGCAACCAAATCAATGAGACACTTCTAAAAATCATGGTCCATGGAAAATGAGTTACAGTACTTGCTCATTTCTGGAAGTTGTCCCTGCAGGTCAGACACAACATACCCTGGAGAGCAATGAAGGGAAGTTTGACCCATTACTATCTGTACATTGCAGTTATCCACCTTTATCACAGAGAACTTCAGTAATCCATCCTAAATTTAAGAGCAATATGCTGATTTTAAATGAAGCAAGAATATCAATATAAAAGCTGCAGTCATTCTGCTATTGTACAAAATTGTCACACTATTGCTAAGTAACGCTGTCCTGCAGCAAATGTTAGGAGTAGGCAGCCTCCAGAGGATCAAGCAGGGGATTTTAAAAAATGTAAGTGATTCAAATACAAAGGTCCCATTAAAAGTCAGTGCTAAATGCTGTTCTGCTTTCTTTTTAGATCTTTGTTTTTCCACTGATTGTCAATGAAACCTGTACACTTAAATCATCCAAGCACTTAGGAAAGTCCCATTCTTCAACAGATCTTCATCTTCTGTTAAAAGTTTGCTGTGGTAGGGATGCTGCACGGTTCCATCTTGCCCCCTATACCAACAAGAGGACTCCAGGGTAGGTCCTTTGAGCTGTCTTTCAATGTGTATGGATGCTGTCATTCAAGGGTAAAATGATCGTAGATTGCTACAGCTTAGAGAAGGATTAAAATACAGAGTTCTAATGGATTTCCTTTTTGCAAAAAAACATGGAACAGATTTAGTGAAATCTTGAACATACATGTACCATATGGCAGGTAGGCCATTGTTAACAGACTCATATTCTTCTTCACTGATCTCATTTCTTTCACATTCCCATTGAACATGATTCTTCGAGCACAAACATTGATGAACTTCTCTTAGATTTATTTTGCAGATTTTGTACATACTATTCTTTTACTTCTTCCCCTTTCAGTTTTTAGTTCTGCATCTTATTCTAAAATATCAACAATCTTGTCACTGTCTACAAGCTAGAAATGGGATTGTGTCATGCATTTTTCTTAGCTTATACAGACTCCAATTCAGTGTTTGAACTGCACAAAAATTATGTTAAAATTCTGTCCATCCCACAGTGGATTCAAATCCAGATGTCTCAGATGATTCACCTGAATGCTCTATTATAATGGAGACAACAGATTATGGATAATAAAAAAGTGGCTTATAGATAGCGTAGTGTTCAAGTGAAATTGTCCAGGAAATAGACAAAAAGAAAGGATTTTTGTGGGTGATATCATTCATTGGGCCTACTGCATAGTCTGTAATTTGCAGATGTAGTTTGAGGTCTCCTTTCCAGCTTCATATTCTTCATTGTTATGGGCTAGCAGAGCCAGTATTAGGGAAAATGCCACCCTGGTGGAACTTGTATTTTGGTGCCCCCCAGTGTCTGTCCTGTCCCCTTGCATTTTGGTGCCCCCCCACCTGCTCAAGTCAGCAGCACTGCTGTAGCCAGAGGCAGGCAGGCAGGGGCACAGGGTGCAGTCTGGCAGGGAGGCCAAGTGACAAGGTGCACCAGCAGGCAGGCAGGCAATGCTGCTGCCACCTACACTGTCTGGCCCAGCTCCTCTTGAGCACTGGCTGGAAGCAAGGAGCGAGCTGGACGGAGCAGCGCTCCTCCTGCCTGGGGCGGGGATCGGCTGGGGCAGGGCAGGGCAGGGAGAGAGAGCACTGCTGCAAGCACAGGCTGCTCACACGTGTGCATGTATGTGTGCATGTATGTATATGTGGCACCCCTTAACCACAGCTTCCTGAGCAGTTGCCAACCTCTAAGGCCAACTGTGGATTAGTCAGGCATGGAGAAAATGAGCACAATTCCAGGTAACTCTATAGCAGGGGCAGGCAAAATGCAGCCCACGGGCCGCATGCGGCCCGCCGGGCCATTCTATCCGGCCCGCGGGCCCCCTAAAACATTTAGAAAATTAATATTTATCTGCCCCTGGCTGCCTGTCATGCAGCCCTCAATAGCTTGCCAAAACTCCCTCTCTTCCATCTCAAATGTCATGAACAGGCTTTTTTTCTCTTTATAAACTTCCAGCTGCTGAAGGTAAGGCAGTTTATACAGGTTTTTACTAAAGGCCAACTTTGGAACTGATGGAATTAACTTCCAAAACCCAGCTGAGTTGGTAAGACTGGCAGTTAGAAAAGCATTTTATTACTTGGAAACAGCGTATTTATTCACCAAGAACAAAAAAATTGGACCCCCACTCTCCTGTTGTTACAAAGTAATTTTTCATAGCCGAGCTGTATTTAATATTTGCTTTATCAGTTATTACTCATACTCTTCTTTGCCCAGCAGTGCAATTAAGTGGTATTTGCTTTTCTTCTTAGGCTCTTGTCTGTCTTGTTCCGTCTTACCTGCAAGATTATGGAAACTATCATCAATAAAGTATCTCTATGATTTTATTACACTGTCATGTATCATGCAGCATGCTATCTCTTGCACTCCAGGTGATCTGTTCAGTTGGGTTGATCAAAGAAAGAAAAAGAACGAAAAATACTAAAGAAATGGGATTTGATCTGGTACAGTGCCTTCTAAAGAAAACCTCAATAAATTCATGGTGCCTCGAGGAGAGAGAACTCTATGACTGACAGACATTTTTCCTATACCGTTTGCATTATCAGTTTCTATACTATGTTCTTTCTTGCACTGTTCCTTCCTTCATATATAGGCCTAGAATGTTAAAACTGGTTTAGGCAATAACAGAGACTTGGGTTTCAAGTTTGATAAGTGTATATAAAAGGAACTTTACTTGATATTTTCAAAACCAAGTAGCAACATTTAAGGCTCAGATGTTCAGACATGAGCACACAAATCAGTCATTTTTGTGCCTATATAAGGACTTAAATATACAGCTTGACTTTCAAAAGTGCTGTACCAGAAAAGCAGGCCAGAGGGAGCCTACCTCTGTGGTTTAGAGAGATGGGTATTGCCCTGAAAAAGAGGGGGAATCCAGGCTCTGGCCCCCTCCCATGCCGTAAATCTGTTTCTACATTTTACATTTAGTAGTCATTGGATAAAACAATGTCTCTCAAACTAAACAGCTGGTCCAATTAAAAATGTCACAAAAAACCCTTGCCTCCCATTGGAGGGAGGAGCAGAAACAACAGAGCCAGGGCTCCTTACAGACTTCCTCTAGATTGCCATCTTAGCTTTAGGGCTAGGAACAGACATTCAAAAAGCTGGAAGCCTGAATTGATTCAATCTTTGCAGGTTAGTCTTGCCTAGATTGAATCAGTTTGCAACAGCACAGACGTTCCATCCAGACTGAAGAAATGCAGGCACAGGCCTGCAGTCACTCAGGCCAGGAGCTGGGGGTGCTAGAGCAGCCCTAAGCTGCAGGGAAGCTGTGCTGGGGTGAGGGGAAAGGGGGGGCGTGGCCAGCTCCAACAGTAACTCTAAGTGAACTGGCCAGGAAGGGGTTTAATACCCCCTCCCCATCCCACCAGCATGGACTCTGACTGGGGTCCACCTGGCACTCCCCCATCGCTGCACAGCAAAGCCCCTGAGGTGGGGGGATGGCAGGGAGGGGGGTTATTCCACCCTCTAGCCCCACTGCCCCTAGGGGACTGCACCAGGGTCAGCCTGCTGCAACCACCACTGCACCTGCTCACCCCGTCCATAAGGCAAGTGGCTGGATAAATCCACTCCCGCCCCCTCCGCCACACGCCAGAGGGAAGGGGAATAACCTCCTCCCAGCCCCCTCGCCTAAGGGCCTGACGGCCAGCCTCTGGCTGAACCCCCTCCCCACTGCTGGAGCGGCAAAGGGGCAGGACCCTGAAAGGGCATTAGTTATTTTCCCCCCTCCCCTGGGGATCGCAGTGGAGTCTGTCCGCCCTGACTTTCATCGCCGCCGCTTACAGGGAGTAAGTGGCAGGATAAGCCCCTCCACCAGACACCAGAGGGAAGGGAAAATAACCCCCCCCCTTGCTGCCTGCTTAAGGGACCCTGCTAGCCAGGCTCTGGTTGCACCCCCACCCTGGAGTGGCGAGGGGGGAGTGACTGTGATGGGGGCAGCAGCTGCTGTCACGGGCAAGCCTCTTCCCAGCAGGGGGACCACGCTGAGGGCAGGGGCGGGGCAGGGAAAGCTGCCACAGATAAGCAGCAGCAGTGGCAGTGGCATTGGGAGGCTTGGCGGGGGAGCCCTCTGAGCCCCAGTGCCACCACCCACCCTGTGCAGTCCATGGCAGCTCTAATACCTGCTCACGGCCCCCCATCAGGAAGAGGCTTATGCTCCCTGGACACCAGGACAGCGGCTGCAGCCCCATCAGGGCACTGCCACCTTGCTGCTCCAGCAGCAAGGTTGGGAGCCTGGCCAGCAGGGCCCCTTAGGCGAAGGGGCAGGACAGGGCTTATCCTGCCACTTGTCCCATGGACGGAGCAAGCAGCAGCAGCAGTGGTCGGGGGGCACCACCCTGGCTGTGGTCCCCAGGGGGCAGAGAGGGGAATAACCCCTCTCCATGTCCCCATGTCTCAGGGGGCCATGATAGCTGGTGTTTGGCCACACCCCAGCCCCACTGTTGCAGCAGTGAGGGGGGAGCACTTGGTGAACCCCAACCCAGGTCCATGCTGGTGGGACAGGGAGGGAGGAATTAAACCACTCCCTGCCCAGTTCACTTGAAGCTACTGCCAGGGCTAGCCATGCCCCTGCCACTGGAGCAGCCAGCAGAGAAATGTAGGTCTGTGCTGGTGGGACAGGGTAGGGGGGAAATAAACCTCTTCCCTGCCCCCTTCCCAGGGCCAGTTTCTGGCCAGGCCCCCACCCCTGCTTATCCCTGCTCCGGCTGGGAAGCACAGGGGTGGAGCCAGCCCCGCTGGGCTGGAGCAAACAGCCCAGTCCAGAGAGCATGCTGGAATGCTGGGGGACTCTGATTTAAGTTAAACCAGGAAGGGGCCTGGGGCAGACATTGCATAAACTGGTTTGAGCTCAATCAGTTAAGTCTGATACTACATTCAACCAAGTTTATCTCAAACTAGTTTTGGCCATTTTGAAACTGGTTTGTGTGCACTAAACTTATGTTCTGTTACAGGTTTAAACCAGTTTCTGATCACTTAAATCAGTTTATGTGTAATGTCTGTCCCTAGCCTATGTCTTCCCCTCTTGACTGCCCAGTAGGAGTTTCAACAGGAAGGGGAGGATGCTCTTGGCTCTGCCTACCAGGTAGGAGACTTTGCTGGGAGTAAGAAAGAGTAGGTGCAAACCTACCCAAGTTCTAGGCCCTTCTGGAACAGAGGATCTCACTCAGTGGGATAGTGCCTTAACCGGTAGGCTATTGGGGTAAAAGCTCCAAGGGCCCTCCTCAGAAAATGGATGATGATGTGATTTACATGGAGGTATGCACGTTCCTGGAAGGAATAATATTTAAAATCTGTGCAAGTGACCTAATATACCACTTACCTGTCTAAAGATAGAGCTGGATTTAGGCCATAAACTCCAAAATTGGTACAATTCTTTGTTCAGGATGCCTTGTTCAAATGCTGGGCACCAGACAATTATCAGATCCCTTTCCAAAATAAAAAGGAATGGTTGTGTTGCATGTTCCTTACTCATTTGGATGCACTGTACAAAGCAACTAAGATTGTCACTAGGAAATTTATTTGCAATTCTACAAATTCCAGTAGTGCTAATTTTTTTAAATTATGGAAGCATTAATTTTAGTCTTTATGATACTTAAATAAGTTCAGTGAAGGATGCAGTTTGAAATTTCCACATTGCAGCCTTTCCCACAGAAGATTTTTGTATGTCCATTGAAATAATATTTAATTTTTAATTAAAAGGGTATTTCTGTGCATATCAGTTAAGGTCTAACATTAACCTTGCAACTTTACATAGATATTAATATTTTGGTTTAAGTACTATATAGGACCTGTATTGTAAATCCAATTCATTTTGATTTAAATCCACTGTGCTTATTTAAAAAGATTACTTCATATTTTTATTAATAAATAGATTTATATTCAGTCTCAAAACCCTACAAACTCAACGTAGGGTGAGTTTTCTATTTCCTTTTTAGAAATGGTATCTACAATACATACTTGAAAGGCAAATCAATACAGCATAACCTTGTTATAGAAGACTCCTTCTCTTGCACATTTTAAATAGGCTGTCACAAATGCAGATCTGCAGTTTCTTACTGCATACCAATGTAAAGCTGTACATGCACTCTCTCGTGTATTTAAAAAAAGAGATTCAGGAATAAAAAAAATTAATCCAATAAGGGTAATAATTGCTTTTTATAATGGAAATCAATTTTATCAGTAGCAACAGATTCTTGTCTTTTCCCCTTTGTTTTAAAATTTAAACAAAATTCTGTCATCACCTAATGATTACCAGATACAGTCAGTTATGCTGCAGAGTGATGTTTTAATAGCAGTATTTTCCTTGTTGCTTTTTAGCCATTATCATTTGGAAGAATTGTTTAGAACCAAGAAGTACATTTACTTTGTACTCAAGTCTTGACTGATGGGAACAAGCCACCACAAGTTTACACTGGATAATTACGGTTCATATATTCAAGCATTTTTTACCTGCTTTCTGTGCCATTTCTTCATAATTTTGTTTTGCAAAGGAAAGAATTATAGCTCCATTACACAGGTTTTCCCAACCAGACAGATTCAGCCTCCAGTAAACCTTCCCTACATTATACATGGCAGCAAGGGCATGCCTTATGGGCAAATCCAACAAACACCTCCTCAGCCCCAGAAAGTCCCTTTGCAGTAGATTTGGAGCAGCTCCCCTGAGAAGTAAGAACTAGATGTTCAGGAGCCATGTAGTGAGTGTGGGAGGGAAAAGCCATCCATCACTGTACAGTAGCCTCTGTTTCTACTACTGCCCATCTGCCCAGCATTGAGTTTGGCTATTTATATACCAGCTGGGGTTCTGAACTGAATTTTAACTCAAGCACGTAATAAATCCACTGCACTGCCTTACTGTTAATGCTTATCTGTTTGTGTTGGCAAATAACCAAATGGCACTGCCTGGTATGAAT
This sequence comes from Gavialis gangeticus, assembly GCF_001723915.1. Lineage (NCBI taxonomy): Eukaryota > Metazoa > Chordata > Crocodylia > Gavialidae > Gavialis > Gavialis gangeticus. The sequence continues at coordinate 4,780,225 of NW_017728993.1, forward strand.
AAAGATGTGTATTCACAACCCTTCCCCTCTCTCCATCAAGAAAAAAGAAAGCTAGCTTTCAGTTTTAAAGAAATACTACAACAACACAGGTCTCCTTTCATTGCGTCTCTGAGAAAACAGCCTCTGGGAAAAATATATATTGCTAGAATTAGTGATGTGTCACAGTAAGTTTCAAGGAACCTATTTCTGATCTGCCTGAAAACCCCCAACTGTGAAGATGTGCTAACTAGAAAACAACCATACTGCACATTGCTGATCAAGTCAAAAAATAATTTGACAAGTCAGCAAACAACAGTACTTTACCTTCTAGCTCTCAGACAGGTGCCCATTTAAGTCCACAAGGTTCATCCTGTTTGAAATAAACCACAACTGATAGTGAATGCATAATCCAAACAAACTGCCCTTTTCTTTACATTTCATCTACTAAGATATGTACAAGCTAGTCCATGTGTCATGTCAGCTCACGTTATTGCCAGAGTTGAATGTACAGGGAAGTTGCTCCTAATGGTTCTTTAATACAGTAAAAGCATGTGTTTCAAATTAGCCACATGTAGTTTAACATTGTGGGTAATTCACTACCCATACATTTGAGTAACATAACATACTGAACAGACTAAAAGTAAAAAAATAATGGGACATACAAAAAACTAGAACTCTTGGTTCCAAAATTATACCTTTTATTAGACCAACTGGGAAATGGCAAGAAAACTGTCCTTTTCTGCAAGCTTTCAGAATGAAAGTCCCTTTGTCAGGCTCTGGGAAAAGTGTAGATGGTACAAGATAGTGAAAAGTCCCCATAGGTAGGAAATAAACTTCATTTTATAAACTTCAGACTTGGGGAAAGTCTGTTCACCAGGGCCCCCCTTGGAGTCACTAGGAACAATGGCCACAAGCTGAGGGAGGATAGGTTTAGGTTGGATATTAGGAAGAACTACTTCACTGCAAGGGTGGCCAGAGCCTGGAATAGGCTTCCCAGAGAGGTGGTGCTCTCACCTTCCCTGGAAGTCTTCTAGAGGAGACTGGATAGGCACCTGGCTGGGGTTTTATGACCCCTGCCACCCCCAGTGCTCAGTCCTGCCTGTGGCAGGGGGTTAGACTAGATGATCTGCCCAGCTCCCTTCCGACTCATTGATTCTATGATTTGTGCACAGAGGGAGCTGGAGATGGAAGTCTGTCCCTCTGGGTCCATGAGAGTGTCTTTGTGAGCTGTGTTGAGTAGCTCTTTGATGTGTTGATCGGGTAGAATTCCTTCCCTGGAGGTGTCAGATGGCAAGCACGGTGGCAAAAAAACCCAACTTCCTTGTTGTTCTGCAAAGAAGTTTAAAATCCAAAAAATGGCTAAAATTTGGCATCTTCCATGTTTCAGGGGTGTACTTGGTAGCCGTGTTGGTCTGAGACAGAAAGACATCCAGTTGGTCTAATAAAAGGTACCATTTTGGAACCAAGAGTTCTAGTTTTTTGTATAGCTTTTTGTCTCAGCCCGACACAGCTACCAAGTACACCCCTAAAAAATAATGGGAGCACCTGTTTGAAAGGTTACATCCAAGAGCAAAATTCTGTACAGTCCAGATTTGTATTTAAAGCTAAGCATAATTTTTGGTCCAAAGTGACATTCTTACCAACATAGCAGTCTGCTATGAATATATATATAGAAGAATAATAAGAGAAAGAAAGATTTACAGGATCAGGCATTGCTTTTAAGCAAAGAAGAGACTCATAGATTATGTTGGCTTATCTCAGCACCTTAGTATCACAGAAACATTCAGTCTGAAATACTATGCTGGCATTCTGCCTGTGGAATTATGGGAACTCTTCAGAAAAATCATAGTTTTCAATATGTCTTGCCTAAGTGTAGTTTTGGTGCTCTTCGATCAAACAATCCTTATTACATGCTGGTAAGAACAAGTAGGATGTGGTCCAAATGAGATCAGTGGAACAGAAATCCTCCCTTTCTACATGAGTGCACTGATCTTTGGAACTGATTTTCACAGCTCTGGCATCTCTCTCTAAAAGTTTCAAACTGGAACCCCAAAATAAGACCAAGACCCTTCATAGTTTTGGACCCATTTGTACCTCTAAGTCAGGGGTTTTCAACCTTTTTTAAGGTGTGTACCCCTTCCAGGTACACTTCTGGCAGAGCTGGGAGGGTGGTGGAGGCCAGACATGGAGTAACGGAGGTGGCGGCGGCTGGACGCAAAGTGGGGGGGGCTGGCAGGTGGCAGCGGCAGCCACCATGTGCGAGCTCCCCCCTGCTGTGTCCAGCTGGTTGGGCAGTGCTGTGCGGCCCAGAAAGGGGAACCACTGCCCTGCCCCCCGCCCTCTCTGGCCCTGCTCCTGGGAGGCGGCTGTACAGGGTGGTGGGTGGCAGCGCTCCATCCCCTCCCACCTGGGAGTACCCCCTAGCCCCTTTCCAAGTATCCTCAGGGGTACGCATACTGCCGGTTGACAACCCCTGCTCTAAGTCTTCTCTGTGGTTGCCTGGGTCTACTCTATAAGGTAGATATTGCCATAGAACAGAGGTGGCAAAACTTCCTCACCTTTCTAAATGCAAACCAAAATCTTGACCCACACAGCAGTCCAGCTTCAGAAACCAAATTGAGACTGCCCCAGAGCTCTGCAGACTTTGTGTGGTGGTTTGCCTACCCCTGCTGTAGAAGGAGTATGCTTTCATTGAACAGATTAAAAGACTTGGAATGAAGCTACAGAATTTGCTGCTGGAAAGGATGTACAATAACTTCAGTTACATGCCTCAGTCTGTGTTGACAACAACAGAGTGACAGTGTCAAAATCTGGTGTTACTAGCCAAATCCCCCAGCCATCAGCAGGCCACGTGTAGGCTGCCTAGGTTCTGCCTCCTAAAGAAAGTCCTAGCATCCTGATGTAAGAACCCCCACAAAAAAACATTTCCAAGGTAAATAAATTTTCAGAGCATCTTGTTACTAACCTAACCTGAGGAATCGTCTGTTAATTAGCAACAAAAACAACCATTAAAAAAATCCAGGCAAGAACATATTGGAAACTGGCAGAAACCAATGAGCTGGAGAAATGGTAAGAAATAATGAAGGATTAAATTTAATAAGGTCAAGTTTCATAGTTTCATAGTTGGTAGGGTCGGAAGGGA
>NW_017728993.1:4786343-4793805 GCF_001723915.1 Gavialis gangeticus
ATCCTCCCAACCCAACAGATGTTAGCTGTTGGATTGGGAAGGTGGAGGATCAGCTGCAATTCGGAGCCAATTCAGGGAGACAGGCTGTGTCTTCTCTTGGCTCTTCCCCTACATGTCTTCTCCTGGCTCCACTCCCGTTCTCACAGCTCCATTAACTGCTTCTGGATGGGAGGAGGCAAGAAGCCAGGGCAGAGAGGTTGTTCTGGGGTTCTCAGACCCACCGGAGTCGGTGGGTGGGTAGCCTGGAAGCTCTCCCCCTCACCCCTGCTCCCCCAGGGTGAGGGGCTCCAATCCAGCCACTCACCCCCACTCCAGACAGACTGAGAAAACCCCAGAAGGGACCTCTCTCCCATGCGTTCTCCCCGTCCCATCCAGCTTGAGCCAGGCTGATGTTGCAGCCGGAGCAGATAGAAATTAATGAAGTCACTTCACTCAGGAGCATCTTCACTTGAACCCACATAGAATGCACGTTAATTTGTCATGTGATCACAGGGCTCTGCAGCCAGGCTATTCTGTTTGGGCATGGCTTTATAGTGCTTTCAAAGGGTGGATTATGTGACAAATGTCATTTCTGTCTGTGTCCTTAATGTCTTATGCACAGGTTGAGGGAAAAGGATAGTAGGAACCTTGGACTCAGCCAACAACAGTGAGTAGATCCAACTTCCACTAGTCAGTAGGATTGTTTCCAGTAAAGGTGATGGGAACTGAATCAGGACTTGAGAGACCACTCTATTCACAACTGAAGTCAACAGGAATTGGGTTAGACCCATACACCATAAGATCCTAATAAATGGAAGGTCTTTTCTCAGTTTTGTCTCTAAAACACTGCAAACACCTACAGGGATTCTTTACACTTAATCACAGTATATGCTTCTAATATTCCATATGTCTCAGTGTTGTACTATATTGAATAAAACAAGAAAAAAAAGTCACAAAAACAATGACCAGAATTACAAGGAGAAATGTATCCTAATATAGTAAGTGAAAGAGTGATATTGTTCTCATAAATAATAAATTGTACGTGTTCAAATTGTTAAGTGTTATGAAATGATTCAAAGTGCCCAGGTAAGCCACAAATGACCTATAAATGTTGAATTAATACATCCTGTTAAGCACCAAGATACCGTGCTTATGAAGGAGCAAGAGCAGCAATGAAGCAGTGAGGACAAAATGAATATACAAATAAAAGCAGCAAGGGATCCAAATTGCAGTGGTGTAACTAGGGTGGGGTGAACTAGGCAGCTGCCCTGGGTGCTGATCTGGGAATGGGGGGAGGGGAGGGCAAAAACAACAGCTACTGCCTCAGCCACACAATTATGATGGCAGCTGCAGCAGCAACCGGAAGTCACCACTGTCCTGTGACAGCTGCCCGCAGTGCTCAGCCACCTTGTTACATCTCTGCTAAAATGTGTTAAAATCCAACTGTTCAATCAGCTGCCCTGCACAATGCAGAGTCACTGAATAAATCCACACACTGAAAAGGGACTCCTGGGCACGACACCCAAAATGTGAACATATTTAAATGACATGGCTGAGATTAAGGAATGGGATTTTAATGGGCTCCATGAAATGTGCTGCAAATTACTACACTGGAAGAGTAAAATAGTCTGAGAACTGCTTTAAAATTAACCAAAAAGAATGACTCTCACACTAATGGAAGAGACTAGGTAGAGCTACAGAGAATGCAGAACCAAAACTTCACCCTTACCCACCCTGTAGGAGAAGACAAGAAAACCAAGTAAAAAATGTGCTTGCCACCAATAAAAAATAAGTGCAGAGAACAACATTTGTTCAAGTGAAAACTTAATTCAGCCATATGCCTAAGGCAAGTTATCCATCCAATAAGAGCAAGTTTCTGTCATAATAAGGAGCATGAATTATTCTACAGCAACAGCCACATCAGGCCACCCAGTACAGATTTTCCCAGGCTCAACCTCCGGTCTGCAGAAATTGTCAATATGATCCATCAAGATTATTTAGTTAAAGAAATCATAGGCAAGTCGATATTGAAAACAGCTGGAAAGACTGCTACAAAGACTGAAAACATATAGGTAATTCTAAAACTGCAAAGAGATATCTTGATCCACTGTCATCCCAAAATATATGAAGGAAAGCAATTCATAAGAATTGATCACTCTTGACCAAGAGACACTCAAGTGATAACAAGAAAGAAATATGTAATATTAAAACAAGGGCTCCTCCTTCCATCCCTTGTTAATAAATGTTGTCAAGGGCACTCAGTTATTATTACAGTAATGAGGACCCTGTAACTACCTGGAAGGAAAGATAGAGGGATAGGCAGATGGAAAAACAGAAGCAAAGGAGCAGTAGCTGTCAAGAAAGATAAATGGTTGGAGGGAGCAGCAGATGTCCCTGAAGGGCATCTACTGTCAACAGAGAAGAGGTTTCCATACCCCTCTGAGGAAGTGTTATGTCCTTCAGATACCACATACCCTCAAATTCCTGCCATATGGTAATATTTCAAAGACAGTTCTGTGAGGTGGACCTCTGAAATTTCTTCTCCACCAGACCAAGCCTAAGGGGTTTTTCCAATAGGAAAGGATGGTCTGATACTAATGCACAAATATCTTTTTTTTATTTTTGGCCTCAGAATATTGTTGCCACTGTTCTCAATTCAATAATTAATTAAGAAGAACTCTCAAAGATTCATCTGCTGCTGGACAGCAGCTGGCAAATGCAAAATGAAAAGCAGTTTTTGTCAAGCACCTGCATGTATCCGTTATTGCCAACTGCTTTACAGTGGCGGGGGGGAAGGACCAAAAGTTTCTTGGTACAGACACTGTCAATATTATTGTATAGTGACAGTCCAATTTCAACCAAAATAATATGCCACCAAATTGCAGAGAAAGATTAAGACCCTGAAGGGAACTCAGGGTAGAGGGTAAAGGAAGACAGGAAAGGGCTGGCATACACAGATCAGTCTCTCCCTAGGTTGTCTCATGAGAAAAGGCCAAAAGGTCCCTGAAAATAAATGGCAGGCCCATTGAGATTAAAAATAAATAAATAAAAAATATCTTATTTCTCAGGCGGCACAGTTGGAGCATCGTATCACTGGCCCAAGTGGTCAGAGTTCAGTGCACTCAGCCTGCAATACTGCATGCCCCTCTCTGCAAAGCCTCCAGGGCAAGCCAGGAAGCAGGCCCCACACCAATGGCTGGCTTCCTGCTTGCTTCTTCTCAGCATCCAAGGTGAAACATGCAATGTCCTACCTAGGGCAGTGTTTTCTCTGGACCCAGGGCAGGGGACAGTTCTGGCGGCAGCTGCTGGGGTCCATGTGAGGGTCTGAACAGAGGCTTGGGGCAAGTATCCCAGTCCTCCTATGCATCTCTTTACACAGACCCTCTGGTGTTGGGAATGCCGTGCTGCAAGAAACAGAGGCTTGCAACTTCCCACTGAGGGAAATCACCAAATGTGACTCGGTTGGTTTGTTCTTTTTCTGTTTCCTTTGTTGTTGGTGCTGCCCCCTCGCTACCTGCAGCCGGACAGGGAAAATGCGAAGAAGCGTGTATTTGGGGTGGAGGGAGGGGCAGGGAAAGGACCTCGTCATAAGAAGGAGAGCAAAAAGGGAACGGGCTGGTTGCATAGGAGCTGGTGGGAGTATGGAGCCAATGTCTGCTTCCCAGGCTCTGTACTTTAATGCAGCTCAGTAACTGGTGGTTGTTATACCCCAGCTAAGTTCTATCTAGATGGGGCTTTGCCCTTATAAGGGAAGGATCTGAAAATTACTTCACATGGACTACTGCTATCATAACTGTGTAAGTCAAATTCAGGTCATTTTTATCAAGTCCTCAATTAACTGAAGTCCCTTATCACACAACACAGCAGCCTCAGCACTCCAGAGCAGGGGTAGCCAACCTGCAGCACACCTGCCTCAAGTACCACTGTGCATGTGGGGCACACGAGGGTGGGAGCAAAGTGGGGAAGGGAGGGAAGGTGTGGGGTAGGGCCTGGGACCAGAGGGGTGTGCTGCTGCCCAGTTGGGAGGCCCACAGGAAATGGGGCTGGGACAGCAGGACCCACCCTACCACCTGCATCCCATTAACCTGCTCCACAGCAAAAACAACTCCACTGAACTCTGCCATCTTCACTACAGCCCACCCAGAAAAGGGGCTGGCAGTGGAGCTTCCCAGGCCCAGCCCTCCCCAGTGGCCTCATACCAGAACCTATGTGCTCACAAAAAGCTTCAAGTCTGAGAAGCCCAGATTGTGCATAGGGTCCTGGACCAGTACTTGTACACCCCTGGTGAATTCAAGTATTGGGACCCTGGTGTGCTACTGGCCCTGTCACTACTCTTCAATGTCCCCAGTGCCCCCAGAAACATAGTGGGGTGTCCTTTATGCAGCCTGAAGTCACCCTGGGCTAAGCTCTTCATCCTGCCCACCCCAGTGCTGCCCTCTCCTGAGCCCTCTCTATCCTGGGTGCTTCCAGTAACACCTGGACCCAGGGTGTGCCACTCAAAGCCTTCAGCACTGTTGCATCCCATCACGACACCAGAATCCAATGGGGTGGCATTGCCCCACAGCCAGCTGGACCCTGAGATTACAACTCGGGACAGCCTCATTAAGAGAGTTCGCACTGAAGGGGTGCCCAGCAAGGAACATCAGGCTGCTCAGGGGAGCAAAATGAAACCCCGAAATCAGAACAGCACTCAGGGAGAGGGGGGCTTTATGTGTGGCACATCTGCCAAAAAAGTTGATTGATCCACTCTTGGACTAGAGGGTCACCAAACATAATGTAAAATCCTCCAAACCTGCCCTAGCCTGGGAGCAGAGGCAGGAAAGCTGATCTCTAGAGCTAAAGTGCATGCTGTACTGAGGGTGCACGCTTCCTAAAGCTTGTACATTCTAAACACTTGCATAAGACTTCCTGAAACCTTTGCACAGGCTATCCCCTGAACCTCATGAAACACATTTCATCGGAAAACAAAAAACTGAGGATGAACACAGAGGTTTGACTTTAAAAGGAAGAGACATCAAAATTAGTTTAAATCAAATTAGTCAATAAAGGCTCCATCAGAGAAAGATTAGAACGCCAAAAAGAAAAAGGACTAAGGTCAACAAAGCTGCACTGATGAAACTCAGAGTAGTGAGGAAATTACATGGACCAACTTTTTCAACAACAGGGAAACAAGGATACATGAAAACCTAAAAGTAAATGTGTTCCAGGCCATTGCCATCCCCTAGGAGAATGAAAAATGTCTTACACTCTGCCATATATTAAAAATATTATTTACCAGTAAAATGGTTTTTGCAACCCATACTCACATGAACAACAAGTGAAACTATGTAAAACACAAACATGAACTTGTATTCAAAATCATCTTGATTAACATCTAATGCAATTTAACATAATTTAATTTTAAATTAAGTATTATTTAATCAGGTCAGTGGATGGCTCAATGATAATTCCATCACTAAACTATCACTGCAACTCTCACACCATCAATGCATCAAGCTAGCTTTAAATGAGGAAGCACTGCTTGGATAGTGCAACAGAATAAATAGATCCTACATTCAGTGGCAGTTTATAAGCTTTAATCTAGATCCCCTGAAACTTCGAATTATTCCAGAGCTTGGATATTGTATAATCTAATCTAATAAACTATAAACAGTAAACTAATTGTCAGATGCTGTCTAAAATCCAACATAATATTCTGAAACGTTTCTCAAAGATCTTAGTGTCCTATATTCACAATATTGATGAGGTTCTGAGAAGCATTTCAGTGCCACAGCAAAATCTGTCATCTTCTTTTCTCTCCTCTATGAGCGCAAAGTCTGATCTATCCTAGCTCATACAAATGAACAATTTCCACAAGAGGAGTGGGTTCAGGATTTGACAATCATTCTCCCTTGTGTGGGTTTTGATTGGAAGCATAATTTAAAAAAATAGTATAAAGAAGATGATTTCAGATGATGGGGATCTGAAAAACTACTATTGAAATACATGTAGCAATTAACAAAATTAATCTAATGCAATGTTAAAGTTGTACAATAAGCTGCTATGTTAACATATTGTAGCTTAAGGCTTAAAATGCATCAAGAATGAAATATCCCATGAGCAATACAGGAAAAAATATGGCACAAGAAACACCTCTGATGAAAAATAATTTTTGTAAACTTTTATATAAATAAAAGTGATGATTCTTTTATCATGCTGTCAGGTCCAAGTCATTATTTATTTCATTGAACACTGCACTTAGAGAAAAGTCTAGGGTTTTTTTTCCATTTACTGATACTTAATCAGAAATGTGGATGTCTCAGCAGAATCATTTTTCATCCTAACAAAATGTAATTCTTCTTACTCAGGCAGAAAAACTGGGTGTTGAGTCAGGGTGCTAGTGCTAATGCCACTAAAGAGAGTTTCTGTGTTATTACTGATATTTACTAATAATTCATACTTATATGTAGTACCAGAGGGGTGCATGGATTATGATGTGTAAATGACACTGCAAAAGCTTTAATGAGAATTCATTCAGGATCCTAATGCTAGGAAACTTTAGCTGATTCTTCTGTCGATAAACGTTTCTCATTTGTGCAGTCCCTTTCGCTAGAGTGTCTTAATGTTGCCATTATTACAACCAGTTCTCAGATCTCACCTGTGCAACAACACCTTCTGGGTAACTGAGACCAGATCCTATTCCACCCATTAGGTGTCCAAGTGGACACCTAAGTATGATTTTATTCCACCCTATTCAAGTCCTGGGAATCTATTGGTACAGCTACTTCTGTAACACACCAATATCATACCCTTAAGAATGAGTTACAAAAAACAGCAAGGCAAAAGAGATTCCACCCACACATTGCATTAACTGTTTATCATGGACTTGAGCAGGATGGAACAGAATCACACTTAAGCACCTAAGTCCACTTACAGGCCTAAGAGGTGGAATGGAACCTGGTATGTAGCGTCAGCAATGACAGTTCATTAAGCATTGGCTATGTGTGACTGATTTCACTGAAGACCGATAGAAAAGCAACAATTATTGATTTATCTGGGGCAAAAAATGTGCTACAATCATAAGCTAAAATCAGCACTATGACAGGGGGCACGCTTGGGGCCATGAACGACGTGTGCCCATGGAGGATGGGGAGGCACGCCAATCGCCTGCAGGCAGCGGTGACAGTGTTGGCAGCGGAGGCATGATGGCAGCAAGCAGGGACCACCCACAGGCAGCTGCAGTGATGTTGATGGCAAGGGTGGGCCGAGCAGGGACTGCCCGCAGGTGGCAAGTCCTGCCATGATTTTGCTGTTCCCATAACTGGTGGTATAATGCAGAAGGCAGCCCATTCTATGCCCCAATGCTAGGGGGCGCTATACATGACTGTACCTCCCCTACAGCATGGCCCATGCCTCGCAGATGGCATCCAAGATGCTCCCAGCCTCAAGCCGGACCAAACCTAGTCCTCTTCCAGGCCCCCCCCCCCCCCCCCCCCCCCCCCCC
>NW_017728993.1:4793886-4801519 GCF_001723915.1 Gavialis gangeticus
CCCCCACACACACACCACACACACCACCCCACTCTCACTGGGGTCACTTGCACCCCACTCCCCCTCACAGGGTCTCTTGCTCACCACACCATACTGTGCCCCCTCCACTCTGCCCTGCTGTCTCCTGAAGCGACGCTTCTGGCCATCAGGCTTATCCGAACCACGCCTTGGTTGGCAACATGCACTCTCTTGGGCCTCTCCCGCGACCCTCACCTGGGTAGTGGCCAGCCAGTTCACCAAACAGAGAGCCAACTTTGTCCTAGTCTCTCACCGGGCTTCTTACACTCAACAACATGATCTTGTGGGGGTTGACCCATGTGCTGCCCTTCTGGTCATCCTCCAACCCTACTCAGCCCCAAATTACACCCAGTCCTTCAGGTCATGAAGACACACCCTATACCCCTAGGTGGGCCAACCTACAGCCCTGCTCTCTCAGGGTCTCTCAAATGCTCCCTCTCTGGGACCACACAACTTCCTCCTCCCCAGGGCCTCTGGGGTCTTGCACCCCTGTGGGCTCAGGTGGCTGCAACCATGCCTGGCCCCACTCCTCCCTCTTAGTAACCCACCCCAGGAGGTTCACAGGCCTGGTATTTAAACAGGGCTGCCACACCACTGTGAGTCCCACAAGGTTTCCCTACCCCAGCAGAGTAGTTTTAGGTCATGCCCAGAACCAATAAGGTCTCCTCCATCCCCAGAGCCCCAGCCTTACCTCCAAGCTCTTTCAGGAGCAGCTCAAACCTATGTTTGAAAATGGCCACTCTCATCAGGCACCTGGGGGCTGCCTGCTCCTGCCCCTAAAGTGGCAGGTACCAAAGGTGCACTGCCACAAGCACCATTTAAGTTTTCTAGGAATTTCAGTTTTGAATCCAGTGTGATACTGGTTCCAGTCTATTTCTCTCCTGATCTATCTATTGGCATGAGACATACTAATCTGCATTAAATCTACGGCTGGATCCAAAATTCCAAGTTTTCAAGGTAGATGTGGCTGTATTTTCAGAAGATTTCTTGTAAGATGTTTTGGCGCAGTATAAAATAAATGTAACAGTAACAGTTCACCTTTCAACACTGTTACAATTTCAGAGACCAAAAACCTACTGAAATCAGGTGATTGCCATTTGAGTTTGAGCTCTCACAAAAGCAGTATTGCCATAGTTCAGTATTGTTAAATCCAAACCTCAGCTCTTGCTAGGTTTAATGGAGTTTTGATCCCTTCCTCTTGTGCCCCAAGTCTAAACATTTTCTGTCTTGTAGCCATTTGATACTGCATTGAGCTTTAGCCAACTCGTTACAAGAGGATATAGATAAACAGCAGAGGGTGCAAAGGAAATCAACTGAGAGAGAGAGAGAGAATATATTAGGAAAGACTAAAAGAACTAATTTTAGCTGTCACTACTGTATATACTGAATAATTGGCTGAGTGTCAACTAAAAGCAGAACAAGACATCATAACACTCTAAAAATATCTGAAGGGCCTAAATACCAAGAATGAATTATTTAGAAAAAATATTGATAGAGTAATGGAAATAACATTAAAGACGATCTGAAAACTGTTTTTGAAAATGTTGTAATTGCTCTGATTTCACTTCTTTATGATCTTCTGATTAAAGACTCTTCAGTGATCTTATTTTAAAAGTGTGAGTTTTGGTTTTGTTGCCATTTTATCTTTAAAATACTAGGAATGTCAACACTGACCTTTCCATATTTTTATGGAGAACATGTTAGTGGTCCCAGAGGATGTGCATTTTTAATTCTGATACTTTAATAAAGAGGTTGAGGATGTCAATTCTTTAACAAAACCTTCCTTTTTCCAAAATGGTTGAAATCAAATTAGTGCCAACAAAGACAGTCACATGATATTTCCCTCCAGCCTTCTCCCCTGATCCCAGTTCAGCTCTCCATCTATTTTCTTGCAGCAGCAGCATCTCAGTTATCTTCTAGTCATCAGCATTTCCTAAACCAGATAAGACCTGAATTTCCAATTAAAAAGAAAACAATGTCCATCTTTCACATTATTTTCACACATCCTAAAGGAGCAACAAAATAAAAGACAAGATACATTTTAATCCTTTACACATGGTAAAAATTAAAATATTAAGGAACAACAGAAAAATCTACCTACATGTGAAATGTATTAAATGATGGCCCAGTGTCCCATGGGAACTGATGGAGGCCTGCCTTTGACATATTTAGAAAGTAGACAAATAAGGCATAATGTACCTCAGCCTGGACTCAAATATAATGATCCAGCAGGACTTGTAAGCCTCTATTCTTTGAATAACATAATTTAAGCTGTACATTCAAAATACTTTAGCTAAACTAGAAAGCATAATAATTGGTTCCTGAAAGCTGACCTTTACTTGACAATAGATTTTAGACAAAATTGTGCATGTGATCATTTTATTATGAATGTCTTTAATTGGGAACTAGTGAAAGCATATAACTTTAATTATACAATTAACTCCTAAGAGATTAGCTGTCTGGGACTTTCCTGACAAGCTTCCAACTTCTCTTCTTTTCCTTTCTAGCACTGACCTGAACAGAAAGCATAACATTTTAAAGGAGCTGATGAAAGGAAAATTGAATGGCTATGATGGTCCTTTCATCTACAAATCTTTGAAGAGCAGATTTAGGGCAAATATCTTTGTTCCTTCCAAACTTCTCTACATCTTGCTTGAAGTTATATACTTCAAGAGTACCAATAATAGTTATTTATACCATAATATTACAGCTGGTCAGAAGATTTTGAGCAAAATTTATTTTTCACTGGAAAATATTATTTATTAAAACTGAAACTTTTCACTGAAATGTACCAGGTTTCAAACAAAGTTATTGTAGGAAAGATTTTTCAGATCAAGAATGTCATTCCATGTCAGAGAGAGGCAGGCCATGGAATACCAAGAACCTGGTGTTTAAGACTCATCTGGGATGTGGAACAGCCAGCTTCAAGCTCCCGTGTCAGTGACCTGACTACTGGAATACTGTCTGTTCTGCAGTGGGCCATCTCCTTTTGTCATTGGTTATGGAAATCTTTGAGAATTGTTGGGTTCATCCCAATTCATTCACAGCACAAGGAAACTGTATCCCATCTAACTCTGTATAATACAAAGTAAGCCTTTTCCTAGGCCTTCTGTAACAGCACTTTGTTTTGCATGATACTTAAAAACTTCCCTTTAAACCTAAAACAGTCACAACAACAGTGTATTTTTATAGCAACTCTTATAGCACTCAACTAAGGCCTAATCCTGCAACCAACACTCTCATAACAAATGATTATAAAATACTGAGGTGTAGGAGGGTGGCAGAGATGAGACCCCCTTATATTGCCCATACTTGGTTTCCCTTACAATAGTCTGTTTTAGTCTCGCATGCACTAGTGAGTGAAATTCAGCACTGCAGAATGGCCTACACACCACTTAAGGGGGACTTAAATGATACATAGTTCTTTAACAGGCTCTTTGCACAGAGTAAATTTCACACTTATGAATAAAAGTTTAAAATTAATCCTAGCTATGAATACACTGTACAGAAGAAAGTACTATGGCATTGCTGTACATATACAAATAAAGAGCAAAACCCAGAAATGGAATGAGTTAAGGCCAGATACTGATTCTTTGCTCATGATGAACAGTACTTCACTCCTTGAGTAGTGGCAACAGTCAGTGGGATTTCTCATAAAATGAAGCTAAACTGGTGGACGTGTATCAAAATCTAAGTCCCTGTACTGTGCAGGCAGTAATCACTGAAGTCACCAGTTCCTCAGACTGAAAAGAAGCTCACTGAAAAGGAGGGAAATAAAAGGGATTTGGGGAAGGCAGGGAATTCCAATAGCTGGCCTATGGTTTTTGGAAATGCTTATCACATGCTTTTAGTGCCAAAAACCATGTCTTTAATGTGATCATTATTGCATCACCACATACAGTGTATTAATTACCTATCATTTTGCTACTACAATGAATGGAAAAAGTAGTTTTCCATTATGTGAAGCCAAAGGTGTGCTCTATTTTCCCAGTACTGTGCAGTAGATAAATTATCCAGGGTCAAGGAACGCATTTCAAACTCCCTTTTCCTTTCTATTTTTGCAAAAATGTACCAACTTTGAAAACTGCTTTTCTCTTGCTCTGCCACTCACCTTTACTATAACTGCAATTTCTGACCTGCCTAGAGGCTCAGGGGGAAAATCAAACTCTTCTTGATCATGCGGTAGAATTTCCTCAGTACCCTCAAAGCAGCTTCAGCCACACATCTAGCACATGTGGCATAATCAACATATGTCATTCATTCTTTATTCTTGTCTGTCATTCATGATGTCTACATCAATTAACATGAAAGGTTTCCTACCACATCTACATTCCTAATCCTTTAATAAAAAGCATTTCAGCAAATAATAAAAAAAAAAATCACTGCTGAATATTATAGTATTTGGCAGTATTCTGTGTAACTGCACAATTTGTTAGGACAGAATTACTATAACCTGTAATAAGTGTTGAGATTATCGAACGTGTGCTTGTACTGAATTAATATTTTATAGCTTCTAGGTCCTGTGTGGGCTGGCTGTTCTACTGGAATGCTTTAGCACCATGGAAACGCTGCTAGATATTTTCTCTTAATTGCATGAATGGTTGACAGATAACAGTACAGTACCATGGAATTAAACTCCAATTGCTGATGAATTCTGATGAGTCTCAAGACGGTTTCTGTTGTTTTAGTTTTAGTTTTAAATGTTGCAACAGCTGTCCTTGTCCTTTACCATTTCTAAAAGCTTTACTGTCAATAGGTATTGTATTTGTATGACATGCAGCATGTAATTATCACAACTATAATTTGCATGGGGTTATGTTCTTTTTAAAACTGAACAGTCTCCCCAAGTTAAAACAAACAATATTAAATAATAAAAACTCTTAAGGTATGATTAAAAAGCCTTCTGATGAAATGTTTCTTTTAAAAATTGTTATTTTACAGCAAAGCTCTAATCGACTAAGCAATTATAACCCCTTGGTTTTAGAATCATCAATTAGGAAAATTAACAACACTGCCTTATTCACAACCATTAAAATGAAACAGTCTGATCTTAACCAGCCATCTTGTATTTTTCAAGTTGAGGTTATTCAACATCTTTCTGGATTGAGCCATAAAAAGCAATTTATGCTAGTACATAGCAAGGCAGTTCTTCAAAGTAAGCCTTCTGTAAGCAGTCTGTGTGTTGCATGACTGAAGAGTACAACTATTTGTGTTGCATATAATTATACCTAGAGAGATGCAATTAATATTTATGTAGAAGCCCAAGAAATAACAGGGATGGTGTACCACCACAGTGATAACTCGATATAGACTTTCTCCTAGTTGGTCACTGCCCTGAGTCTGTCTGGGTGGAAGATGGTTAAAGGCTGCACTGTGAGTTATTCAATAAGACAGAATTGTAGACAGACAGGGATGGAAGGGACCTAAACCATCCCAGTCAAGTGTTTGTCTAACCTGCTCGTAAAAACTTCCAAGCATGAGAATTGTACAGTCTCTCTAGGTAGTCTCTTCCAGTGCTTAACCATCCTCATATGTAGAAAATTCTTATTAATATCCAACCTTAATTTCCCTTGTTGCAGCTAAGACCATTATTCCTTGTCATATTCCCTGTGGCCACAAAGAAAAGTCTGTCACCACCCTCTTTATACCTGCCCTTCATCTATTTAAAGAGTATTATCAAATCCCTTCTTAATTCTCTCTTCCTTAGGCTAAATAATTGCAGGTCTTCCAGCCTTTCCCAATAAACCAGGGGCAGGGAAAATCTGGCCCACCAGGCCATTCTATCTGGCCCACAGGGCCCCTCTAAAATTAGGACAATTATTACCTACTGGTGGCTCCCGGTCTGAAAGCCAACAAGGTGCCAGCGGCCGGAGCTGCCAGCTGCAGCAGCAAGCATCTTGGGTTCTGGTTGTGATGCACCCCCCCCCCAAAGCTTCTAGAGACCAGACGCTTCTTGCTTATTTCTCTTTAACATCGAGGCATGGCAGGAGAGTGAAGAGGAGGGCAGGGACAGGGATCAGAGCAGATAGTAGCCTATCAGATGCACCTGCCAACAGTCCAGCACCTCCAACACTCCCTCCCCAGAAAGAGAAGCAGACAGGACAGTTCTACCTGGCTCCTGTTTCCAGGAGGAGCATGGGGGCGGAGAGAGGGGTCAGACCAGAAACAGCTGCACAACACAAGTCAGTTCCTGCCTGCTTTAGGCTGATCAGAGCACCCTAATGCAGGGGCACCCCACAGGGCAGTTTTACCTGGCCACTGCCACCATGGCATCCCAGGATGCCTGAGCATCTAGTTGAATGCCACTGGTCTATACACTTGCATTTTACCTGGAGTCCTAGGCGGGCCTGTCCTACCCCAGACACCTAACCTCTGGGGAGCTGAAGTGTATCCACTTCTTTGATGGCCTCTCTTTAAATCTAACTGACCCCACTTTGTTACGAGTCTCCCATGCCTTTTTGCTGTATTGCCCAAAACCAATTCAGTAAGCTTGGCAAGGTACTGGCAAGGCAAATAAACCACAAAGCAAATGGCTTCTGCATTGTCCCTAAATTTTTAGTAGATAGCAAAGTCTTGGTATTCTGCCCTGTTTACATAGAACAGTTTCTTGAATTAAGCCTAGATTGTCATACTATAACCTTCCCTACAGCAATCAGACAAGCATATACAATTAGTACGGGGGTGTGGGTTGTAGCCATGTTGGTCCTTGTCTGCCTACAATTAGTACAAGCAACTGCACACATTTTTTAATGAAAAATTTCATCAGAGATGACCAACAACTGACTGGACACATCCTAAATAGTAAACCATTTACCTCTCAGACCTGTTGTCTCAATAGATATTTAATTTACCAGTGCTATCAACCTTGCATGGCTGAATGCTACAAAGCTGCACAGGATTTGGAAGGTACAATAAATGAAAGCTATCTTCACAAAATAATCCTTCATGTATCAGTGTGTGTCTCATGTATAATTGACTATTTAGGAGCATTTTTAATTTTTTATTTATAACAGTAGTATAAATTCATATTTGTATTCCTTACCTTCCTGAAGTAATTATAAGGAAGATATAGGTTATTTTAAATGAAATGACACATATAACACTTTGGGAAATCATTTTACCTTGCAAATGTTCTGAATGTTTTAACTTCCAGATATCTTCAATTTCTTTATCATTATAATTGTAAAACAACATTTATAGAGTTATATAAAATCACCATAAGGAAACTGTACTGTCAAATATACTACTCTATATTCTTTAACAATCAGTGCAGATGGTATATACACCACTGAGAAAATATTTAATTTGCCCATAGGAGCTTATGGCATATAACATTTCTGTGCACCATGTCGTGGGGCACTCCCGCGCCCCACTCCTAAGGAGGCTCAACCCCAGGAAGAGGAGAGGTGTAGCAGGGCACCAGGGTGCCTGCTACTGGCGATGGTAATGGGCCGAGCTGCCAATCACTGGGGCAGCAGCTGAGAGTTGTTAAGGCAGCTGATTGGGGCAGCCCACTGCCAGGGGCAGGGCCTGGCCTTATATAAACAGCAAGGCCGAAGCCTGGATAGTAGTTACCTTCAGGCTGCTGGAGGAGCAAGAGCTCTGCAGCGGAGCC
>NW_017728993.1:4801673-4807819 GCF_001723915.1 Gavialis gangeticus
GGTGTGAGGAGGCCTCACAGGAGATCCCCAATAGTTGGGGGGGGGGTGTTTCCTGGGTGCCCTGTTTGGGCACTGAACAGTGCCGGGGAGGCACGGCTGGTTGGCGCCGGTGGGAGGCAGTGTCCTCATTGGGAGCTCCCCAGTGGAGTGGGGGTTTCCCGGGTGCCCAGCAAGGGCACGGCAAGCAGTGCCTGAAAGCACGGAGGTTTGGGTGCTGGAGGTGCCACGTTTGGGGGGTTGGGACCCCACCCCGGAGAGGGTGATAGCCCAGTGAGGGCATAGGACCCTGGTGAGGGGTCAGGGGGCCAGGCACAGCTATAGCCCATCTGAGCCCCGGCACCGGTGAAGGCCCAAGACCAGGGCTGGCGCGCAGGCTCAGTGAGAGCCACGGGCGCGAGTAGCGCGGGACAGGCTCAGTGAGAGCCATGGGCGCCAGGGGCGCGGGACAGAGCCCACAGCAGGGCGATAGCGCCAGGGGCGCGGGACAGAGCCCACAGCAGGGCGACGCGAGTGTGGGAAGCATGGGTAATGCCCGTAGAAGGGCGCGTACACCAGGGAGCCCCGAGAAGGGCAGGGGCCAGCATGAAGCTGAAGTAGGGCGTGGGAGCCGGTGAAGGCCCAGGACAGGGCTGGCGCCATTAATAGTCCGAAAAAGCGCGATCGCATGGGTACGAGCCCGGAGAGGGCAGGGTGTGCAAGACAGGGCCCAGAGAGGGCAGGACGAGCCCGGAGAGGGCGAAGGACCATCCGAGGTCTTATAGACATAAGAACGTCCAGGACAGCTGCGAGGCTTGGGGCATGCTAAAGGGGAGGTAGGAAGCACGCGTAGCCCATAAGGCTGGGGTGCACCAGGTCACCCATAGAAATTAGGAGACCAAAGGCAGCCTCCCATATTAAACTATATAAGAGCAAAGACGTGGTGGGCAAGAATAAGAGGGTGCTGGGTATCCTAATTTGGCACGGCAGGGGGCACTAGCAGGCTCACGGCCGCCCCTAGAGCCACCCCGTGACACACCACTTGTTCTACATTATTATATACTAGCTACTCTATGTAAGTTTGCTCAGAATCATGGTACTTGTTGATAGGTAAATATAAATTGTGGTAATTAGCCCAAAAGATACAAATAAGACAAATGCATGCTTCAAGACAACAAGTTTTATATAACAAAAATCCTTTGTGTCAATCCTTTGTGAACACAGAGGAATATATATTGTTAATGTTATCAGTTGAATATGAAGACTTCACAATACCTTCCAAAGGCTTATGACAAGAGGACTGAGTTGAGGATGCTGTATGAACTCACACTGCCAGCAGCTGTGTTTATATAACAGTCTCAACATTGTTTTATCCCACTTACCCCAGTTTGCAGTATTGTACTTGGACAAGCAGTAGGTTCACACCTAAGGATCTCAGCCCATTCCTGTGATTTTGGGTCTGGGTTGGGATCCAGAAAAGGAATTTTTTGAGGGGTGGGGGGAAGGAGGGTGTATGATTCCTATTTTAAAAAAACCCACTGGTTTTGTAGGATTGCAGAAATCATTTCACAGTGTCATCTGATCTCTTAATATTTCTGACACTTTGCAAGAGCATCAAATGAAAGAGTGACATCTCTGAATATATTTCTAAGTCTTGGCTCAAGCTTGATCTCAAAGTTGACTTATTCTGGATCCAACCACTGCTTCCTTGGTTTAATGCTAACTTTTTTCTTGTCAGTTTTGTATAGGTATTGTAAATGTAGTAAATCCCTACAATACCTAATGATCTTGAGTACCTTTTTTATTATTTATGTATATTTTGTCCTCTTCATAAGTGATGGGCTGACCACCTGGCACATTGGCATCTTCCTTGTCTATAAAAAGATGTACAGTAAGAAAAATGGCCATGTATTCTTCCCCATATTGCACTGCCCCAAATCTACAGGCATCCATTTTGGGCTTCAGAAGCTTTTTCCATGTTCTTTGCCCATTTAATATTAGTGTCTCAGTGCTAAAATTTTCAAAAAGGACTACCCAGTGTATTTAAGTTAATTTCAGCTGGGTTTCCTAGTGTTGTGTATATTACCGGCACTTCCCGTGAAAGATACCAGAAAGTAACACTTTTGATTAGAAATGGCTCTGTACAAATATGTAGAAAGTGTCTCTGGACATTGGTGGTGTTTAACCTCTGAATTTGGATCCAGATCTGGATTTTCAAATGATCCTGTTCCCTCTCTTTTTAGTTTATTATATATATTACAGGAAATCTGTATCTGACCATCTCCAAAATTTTTGGAGTTTAAAATCCAGGCTTGAATTTTACACTAGCCTCACTCTGGCAATGTCTACCTGGCAAGCATACAGCACCAGAAAGCAGCACACTCAAACATACTATCCTGCTCCAGACAGACTACTTTCCAAAGTGGAGCCATGTCCACACCATTCTCTTGGTGGGCTAATTATTGCTGCCAAGAGAGTCAGTGCTAATTAGCCCACCCAGACCGTTTTCAGCTGGGGAGATCACATACATAGAACAGCTTGTTGGAGCACAACACTGTCTGGCAGAGTAAGCTTGTGGTATAGACATGCCCTCATGCCCTCTTTATGATCTTGGCTGCTGTCAAACTAAGTACCTGGAGGTAAAATTCTCTATTGCATAGCCCATGCCATTAATATTCCTCCAAGTCCCTATTTTTTATGCTGGACATTTCCAGATGGCATACCAAGATATGCAATGTGCCACACAAACTTTCTGGCAGGAATCCTGTCTATACATATATTCATAGGAGACCTAATCTGCTGCATTAAAGTCAATAGTAAAGCTCCCACTGACCTCAGTGGAGCAGGTTTAGGCCTTGTCTTCAATGGGATCTTTACTTTGTACTTCAGTAGCAGTGGGATAAAACCCGGGATGCCTAATATTACAGTTCTCCAGTTTTGATTGGGCAGGACAACAGTACAACAAAATTAATAAAGATATGATTTGATCTAACTGCAGACATCAAAACTGTAATGAATGTACTACTGAATTACCACACTGCTCATTTGCAGCAATATAACATCAGGGGCTTGGTGCCTGAATTTTCAGAAATGGGCGCACAAGATGTATTTGCATAATCTGCATGTACAGTTACTACAACTGCACTCCCATATAGCACTTGTGGCCCCAGTCCTGCAAAACACTTATGCAAATGAGCAAGTTTCTGTAGGTTTGTTTGTAAACAGGATTGGGGGCCCTCTCAATTTTGGTTGCCCTTAGCAACAACAGCTGCCTATTACTTACTTACAGCTAAAAGAGTTCTAATTTAGTTTAAGTGGTAGCTCTTTGTGCTTCTGGTTTGTGCCACTTGCTGCAGTGTCTGCCTGTTGTGGTAAAAATGAATGTAAATGAGCAGCCAGTCACATGTACCCGTATGCTTGCCCCATTTCACTTTTCCCTATCTCCATCACAAAACAAAAAGAAGAAATGCCACAGAATAAAGTTCTCTCTTTTAGATCCTGCATACATTCCTATGCAAACACAAAAGAGACTACCTTTCTGATTAAAGTTTCTATATTTAGTAAAGCAAGGCTTAAGACAGAACATGGCAGTTATCATTTCTGAAAGCATCTATGCTTTCTGCAGCTGTTAAGAAGTAGCAGGTTACTGATCCATATCTTAAACACAAGAAAGTTACTTTTAATATACCTATTTAGCTAGGGAAAAACCTGTTTTTCCATGAACCTTCCGGTTCCAATACAGAAGCTGTTAATTTGAAAACAAAACACTTCTAGGTAGAGCAACTGCAGCAATCTGCAGAACTATAGGTAACCGCATACCTTGGAACTGTCACTTTTGACAAAGGAATACTTCCCCAAACTCTCTTAATCTAATATTTTCACATCAATTCACCTACATAAGGCCACAGAAAGGTTACTTTTTACAACAGCCTCAGAAGCAGCTGTACTGCCTAAAACTGGGATTTGTACAAGGAAATCAAAGAACTGTATGGGGTTTGACTTGCACTGAAATCCAGGGCAACTATGCAGCTAAAACCCCCATGTGGTATACTGAAAATGTACAGGTTAATGTAATACTGCATGGCATTGTCTGATTGTAGAGTGAAAGAGTTAAACTTTCTAGATGACACCAGCCTGAATTCAGATTACAGCTTTAGGAATCTATTTCTCTATCACCTCATATTTATAACTTCCATCAACAGCAATGTTAATGCCCTAGAAGCAGTAATGTTAACATAAATGGGAGCTATTCATATACGTCAAAGGGGCAATTAGATCCCTTGGGTTGAAAGCACAGCTTAGTTTGTTGAATAACCACTCTATAAATCCATGACAAATAGTTAACTAGACACTTGTTCTATATACACACTAACTGAAAACATATATAACCAGCAGTGGAAAGCATACTTTCCTATTGCTCTTTGAATATATGAATGTGGGTAGTCTGGCATATTTCCATCAGCCTCACTCAAGATCGATTTGATTTGATTTGATTTTCAACACATTCTACCACATTTGGCAAGGCTGACTCTGTAAACACACTTACTGTCTAAAATTAGACCTGCTGAAAATGATTTTTTGAGAAATAGGACTCTAAAAAATGGTACCAAGCTAATTACAGATATCCCATTATATGAGTCCCACCAATGGTTTATACATGTTGCAAAATATTTTGCGATTTCAAAAATATTTCCATGCCATATTAGGACAAAACAAAGACCTTTCATAGTCCTTATGAAAAAAAATAACCCAGAGAGATTCACCCTCCCCAGAGTAACTAAAAACACAGTAGTTAGGGTACTCACTTGGATTGCTGGAGGCCCAATTCTTCCTGATCCAAAGCAAGAACATGAACCGCAACCTCCCCCATGTCAGGTGAGTGTCCTAAGCACTGGACTACTGGTTATTTTGGGTTGACTTCATCTCAATCTTTCCTGTAGGAGAGGTAAAAAGAAATGAGAAGGAATGAAGAAATGAGACTAGCTGGGGAAACAGATTTGGACAAAGAGCCAGCAAAAAGGAAGGGAGGAGACTGGATGAGTGAGCAGAGAGGGAGACTGGAAACTAGTTGCGAGAAGGAATGCAGGTGAGGGTGAGAGCTGGAGGAGACAGGAAAAGAGAGAAAGGTCAGGGATGGGACCATTAGTTAGGGAGACTTGACTTGGAGGATATAGAATCAGAAAATCAATTTGCGGGAATGACCAAAAAAGTTTACGCTGTCAAAAGCAGGCCGGATCTGACACATGGAGGCACTTCTCCATGCCCATACTGGGGCTGGTAAGAAGCTACCCCAGAGCCAGATAGCTGGAAGCTGCACCTGTTCTGCAGCTAAAAGGTGGGAAGAAGCAGCAGCAGGGAAAAGCCATGGTTGTAGTGGCAGTGGCAAAACACTAGTCCACTTTAGATTTAAACCAGGTTGATCAGGCCCATGGCTCCAAAATGTTGCTAACTACTGCTCAAGAGCCTGAAATGAAGACCAAGATTCCTTCGTGTCACTGTTCTTCTGCTATCATAAATATTTGTCTAATCCTTAAGCAAATCCCATCCCCCACTAGTGTTGGTATATACAGGGGAAAATAACCTCCTCCTGCCATTATCTCAAGGCAGAAGTCCAGACAAGTGCTGGGGCCTAAGGATCTATGTGGGTGTCAATGTCATGTCACAAAATGGAATTTCTGCTTTTATTTTAAACCTAGAAACATTACAGACACAAAAATTTTAATTAAGCTTACATATAAAGCTTTTTCTAAAAATACTTTGACATCATGTCATAGAATGTAGACACCAGGAACACAGCAAAAAAGTAGTTGCAGAGATGCATACAAATAAAAACCAAAAATTCCCTTGGTCACAACCCTCTTTTTTTTTTTAATGAAGGTTTCATAGTTGGTAGGGTCGGAAGGGACCTGAGCAAATCATCAAGTCCAACCCCCTGCCCTGGCAGGAAAAAGTACTGGGGTCAAATGACCCTGGCAAGGTGTTCATCCAGCCTCCTTTTAAAGACTCACAGGGTAGAAGCCAGCACCACTTTGCTTGGAAATTGGTTCCAGATCCTAGCCACCCTGACAGTGAAGTAGCACCTCCTGATATCTAGCCTGAAACCTGAAAGGTTCATAGTACAGTGAAAATCACCCATCTGAAGGGGATAAGTATGAGGGTATCCACTGTGA
>NW_017728993.1:4812819-4814661 GCF_001723915.1 Gavialis gangeticus
ACCTGAAAGGTTCATAGTACAGTGAAAATCACCCATCTGAAGGGGATAAGTATGAGGGTATCCACTGTGAAATAACTAAGAAAATGCTTAAATAGAACTTAGGAACATTATAAATGTACCAAGCCCCATAGTAAAACTAGTTACATTTTTGCCCCTCCTTCAGACTGGAAAGCTGTTCCAGAACCCCACTGAACTAATGGTCAGGAACAATCTTCTAATTTTCAGCCTGCAACTAGTCACAGTTTATATGCCTTTCTTCTTGTGCTTGTGTTGTTCTTTAGCTTATATTGCCCCTTTTCTCTCCTTGATACTTCACTCCTGGTGAACAATCGTATTCTTTCTCAATTTCTATTTTGATAAACCAAACAAGCCAATCTCCTTTTACTCTCTTCTTGCGTGGTTAATTTCTCAATCCCCTTGATCATTCTAGTAACTTTCTCTGCACATTTTTCAGTTCATCTTTCTTGAGCAGCCAGAATTATATGCACTGCTCCAGAAGAAGTCTCACAGGGGCTTGCACAATGGCACTAATATTAACCTTGCTCTCTCTCTCAATGCTTCTCATGACACATCCTATGGCAGCACTTGCCTTTATCGCACCTGCTTCACCTGGGCAGCTCTCAGTCAATCTGCGATCAAGCAGTACTTTCCTCAACTATTTCCAACTAACAAGCTCTTAGGTCATAGCAAAAGTTTGTTATTAGTCCTCAAATGTATGACTTTGCATTTTAAATCACTGAATGTCATCCCAGTGTCATCCAGTTCTTTCTTGGTGTTAGTATCATATATTGTATTTCAAATGTCCACTGTATTGTCAATACTTCCAAACTCTGTGTTGATGGCCAATTTCATCAGCACACTCCCACTTTTGGGGCTAATGTAAATAATGAAGTATTAAGCAAGGTTGGTCCCAAGAATCAAGCCTCAAAGAACTTTCCTAGTAACTTCCTTCCAATCTGACACTTATACTAATACTAACCATTAATCTTTAGCCAGTTTCTTACTTACCCTACAATTCCTCTACTGCTCCCTCTCATTTTCAGTTTCACTAAAACTTTTTCATGTGGCACAGTATTAATGTTTTAATGAAGTCCAGATGCTTGAGATCAACTACATTTCCCCCGTCAGACAAATCATTATCTATAGAAAGAAAATAATCACGTTAGTCTCTGTTAATTTTTTATTGTATTGTATTCCAGTTTCTTAGTATCTGAACTTCCTCCACAACTTGAATGTATTAAGCTGTTTTGAGTTTTACTTCCATATCTGCTGTAGTATTTTACATTTCCATACTCTCATTCCCCTATCCATTTTGTGTTTGCCTCAATGTTTGACAATTATACTCACTGAAAACTGAAAGGAAGTATCTATGTAGTTTATCCTTAGTCACCCTCCCATCCTCACTCACTACATGGTAACCTCGTTTTTTCTTCTCTAGTTCTCTTTTTATTTATAAAACTTTTTCTATTTAATATCTTTTAAAGATCTAATTCAGCTTAGCTTCTGACAATTCTTTTTATCCCCAAACTTCTTGACGTCCAAGACACAGTTTTCTTTGTTGCTTAGTCCTTTCTTCCAGTCCTTGTAGGCTGTTTGCTTAGTTATACCATCCTTGTAAACTGCCTACTCATCCACTTTTGTCTTGGGACATTTCCAAAAATGTTTCTCCCCAAGATACTGATTCCTGATAGTTATAGCAACTTGCTATTGAAGTCCCCCCTTACCAGACCCGGAGCGGAGCGACGCAGGTGAGAGCAGCGGAAGTGAGCAGAGCGGCAGCGGGGCCAGCAGCAGCTGATCACCATAAGGTAAGTGGGGCGGAGAGACCGGTGCAGCTGAGCC
>NW_017728993.1:4814672-4816804 GCF_001723915.1 Gavialis gangeticus
CTCAGGTCCCTTCCGACCCTAGAAACTATGAAACGATGAAATTTTAAATGTCCTCTATATTTGACTCCTCAAACCTGGTGGTCTAGTTGACTTTCCCAACAAATTCCCTTAGTTCATCAAAGCTCATCTTTTTTTTAAATGAGAACCTTCATTCCAGATCTATTTAGCAAATCATTCCATTTAATTTAAAACAGATTTACTTCATGATCACTTGATCCAAAGTTATTTTATACAGCCATCCAATGTATAATGTCTTAATTAACTGGAGAGTCCAGGAGAGCTGGTTGTATTTTAAAGAAACCTGCTCATCCAGCTTTTCTAAGTAGTCCCTAACCTGTTCTTTCAGCACTGAGGGATGCTCCCCTCCTCCCCAAACTGCGCTGCCTGGTGCAGTAGTCTGGGAGGTGCCCTTGCCTGTGACTGAGGTAAAAAAGGCATTGAACACTTCAGCATTTTTTGTCACAAGGTTGCCTCTCCCATTCAGTAACAGACCCACACTTTCCCTGATCCTCCTCTTGCTACTAACATACTTGCAGAAACCCTTCGTGTTACCCTTCACATCCCTTGCTAGCTGCAACTCCAATTGCACTTTGGCCTTCCTGAATTCATCCCTGCATGCCCAAGCAATGCTCATATTTTCTTCCCTAGTTATTTGTCCAAGTTTCCACTTCTTATAAACTTACTTTTTATGATTTAGTTTACTGACAAGATCCCTGCTAAGCCACGCTGTTTTTCTGCCATACTTGCTAGTCTTCCTGCGCATCAGGATGGTTTATTCCTGCACTCTCAGTAAGGCTTCTTTAAAATACAGCCACCTCTCTGGGACTCCTCCCCACTCAGACTGGCTTCCCACAGGATCCTGCCCAGGACTTCCCTGAGCAAGTCAAAGTCTGCTTTTCTGAAGTCCAGGGTCCTTACTCTTCTGCTCTCCATCCTTCCTTTCCTGACGATCCTGAACTCTATCATCTCATGGTCACTACTGCCCAAGTTCCCATCCACTACTACGTTCCCCACCAATTCTTCCCTGTTTGTGATCAGGTCAAGAAGAGTATGGCCCCTAGCTGGCTGCTCCAGCACGTGCACCAGGAAGTTGTCACCAACACTCTCCAAAAACTTCCTAGATTGCCTGCGCGCTTCTGTACTGCCCTCCCAGCAGATGTCAGGGTGACTGAAGTCCCCCATGAGAACCAGGGCCTGTTATCAGGAAATTTCCACCAGCTGTTTGAAGAAAGCCTCATCCACCACTTCCCCCTGGTCTGGTGGTCTATAGCAGACCCCCACCATAACATCACTCCCCTCCGACCCTAACCTAGAGACTCTCAACAGGCCCATCTCCAGCTTCATACTGGAGCTCTGAGCAGTCATATGGCTTTTACATAAAGTGCAACTCCTCCTCCTCTTCTCCCCTGCCTGTCCTTCCTGGACAGTTTGTACCTATCCATGACAGTGCTCCAGTCGTAAGAACTATCCCACCAAGTCTCTGTTATGCCAATCACATCATATTTCTGTGACTGTACAAAGGATTTCCAATTCTTTTTGCTTGTTTTCCAGGCTCCGTGCATTTGCGTACGGGCACCTGGGGCAACTAGTTGATTACCCTGATCTCTCAGGAAGTATGAGAGAACCTGTCCTGTTGCCCCCTCCTGCTAGCTCTTCCTCCAGGTCTCCCACATCCCCACTTACCTCAGGGCTTTGGTCTCCATCCCCAGGTGAACCTAGCTGAAAGCCCTCCTCACTAGGTTCATAGATTCATAGAAGTTAGGGGCTGGAAGGGACCTCATGAGATCATCAGATCCAGCCCGCCTGCTCTTAGGCAGGAAAAACTGCTAGGGTCAGATGACCACCGGAAAGATGTGTGACTAGTTGTCTTTTAAAGCTCTCCTGGGTAGGTGACTGTACCACCTTGGGGCAGGGGGGAGCCTGTTCCAGACTCTGGACACTCGAACTGTAAAGAAGTTTTTCCTTATATCCAATCTGATGTGATCTTTTAGCAGTTTACGTCCATTATTCCTTCTCCTGGGGTGCCCTGGTGAGCAGACGTTCTCCCAGTTCCTGATGCACACCCCTTATATACTTATAGGCTGCCACTAAGTCCCTGCTAAGTCTTCTCTTCTCCAGGTTGAACAGTCCCA
>NW_017728993.1:4816858-4849421 GCF_001723915.1 Gavialis gangeticus
TCAGATGACCACCGGAAAGATGTGTGACTAGTTGTCTTTTAAAGCTCTCCTGGGTAGGTGACTGTACCACCTTGGGGCAGGGGGGAGCCTGTTCCAGACTCTGGACACTCGAACTGTAAAGAAGTTTTTCCTTATATCCAATCTGATGTGATCTTTTAGCAGTTTACGTCCATTATTCCTTCTCCTGGGGTGCCCTGGTGAGCAGACGTTCTCCCAGTTCCTGATGCACACCCCTTATATACTTATAGGCTGCCACTAAGTCCCTGCTAAGTCTTCTCTTCTCCAGGTTGAACAGTCCCATGTCTTTCAGCCTCTCCTCATGGAGCCTGTTCTCCAGACTTTTAATCATTCCTCTGGACCTCCTTTGGACTCTTTCAAACTTCTCTACATCCTTTTTGAAGTGCAGTGCCCAGAACTGGATGCAGTACTCGAGCTGCAGCCTCACCAACGGTGAGTAAAGCAGGAGGATGACAAGCTTAGTCTTGCTTGAGATGCATCAGTTAATGCATGCCAGTGTATTGTTCACCCTGCCAGCTACAGCATCACACTAGTAGCTCATGTTCATTCTGTGGTCAATCATGACTCCTAGGTCTCTTTCAGTTGTGGTGCCAGCTAGTGTAGCACCTCCGAGGCTGTAAGTATGTTGCAGAATATTTCTCTCCTGATGAAGCACTTTACTTACATTTCGCAGTGTTAAATATCAGGTTTTGATCCGCCCACCTAACAAACCTGTCGAGGTCAGCCTGTATTTTCAGCCTGTCCACACACCCCCATAACATGGTGTCATATGCAAATTTTGCCAGTATGCTTTTTACACTAGTATACAAACCATTGATGAATATGTTGAAAAGCACAGGTTCGAGTACTAAACCCTGGGGAATGCCACTGATCACCTTGCACCATGTTGACTCAGTTCTGTCTCACCCTCTGGGTCCTACCTTGCAGGCAGTTTGCTAGACACCAGACCCCTAAGTGGTTGAGGCCACTATTTCCCAATTTTACCATGAGGACATTGTGGGAGACCACGTCAAATACTTTTCTAAAATCCAAGTATATGACATCAATCTCATCTCTTATTCAGGTGGCAAGTTACCTGATCATAGAAGCTGGTTAGAGAGCCTGTCTGCCAAGATGCTCTTCCCATCTTCATCAACTGGATCCCATCTCTTCCCAACAATCCTTCTTGAAAGAACATGCCATGGTTGAAGAAGCCAAAGCCCTGATGGCAACACCACCTGCACAGCCAGGTGTTGATCTGCAGGATGCACCTGCTCCTGCCCGAGCCCTTTCCCTTGACTGGAAGAATCAATGAGAACACAACCCGAGCCCCAGACTCCCTCACCCTTGCACCCAGATCCCTGTAGTCACTTTTGATATATTCAGGGTCTCCCCTGACAGTATCATTGGTGCCCACATGGATGAGCAGCATGGGGTAGTAATCAAGGAGCTGGATGAACCTTGGTAGTTCCTCCATGACATCTCAGATGCAGGCTCCAGGCAAGCAGCAGACTTCCCAAGACAACAGGTCAGTCAGCAGATTACTCCCTCCGTCCCCTGCAGAAGGGAGTCTCCAACAACCACCACCTACTGTTTCTTCATCTCAGTCCTTCCCACCTTGGTGAGGCCTGGCCTGTATTCCTCCACTAATGAAACATGTTCCTTCCTCTCTGCTGCTAGGGCTAAATATCTGTTCTCCAGACAAACCACCACAGGTAGAAGTGAAGATCTCTGCTTGCTGCCAGAAGTCATGAGCCTCCAGCTTCCACCCTCTTCTCCATGTGTCCACGTCCTCTCTTTTCTCTAGTGCTACCTCTGGCATTTATTCCTCCACAGGAATGGAAGACATCATCACCTCTTCTTGGTTTAGTGACTGTATGATGAAGAAATCTGTAAGCTATCAAACAGAAAACAGCCAAAGTCCTAAATGAGCAAATAGTTTGGGATAAACCTATATGTTATAAAATGTTTGTATCAAACATTCTACATTTTAAATGACAAATTCATAAATACCGGTGTGTATTTGTGGATAGTTTTTAAACAAAAGGACTGGATTTGACAAATAAAATATTCATTCCAAAATCACTCACTCCGGCTCCATACTCTTGAAGTATTTCTTTCCCCATTGTACAAGAATGGTCCAGAAAATAATGGCAATTTCAAAATAAAACCATTTTGTGTGCAGTAAGTGGGAAACTACACAGGGGTGAGGACACTGATGGCAGCACTGTCAAAAGCACCCATCATTTACGACCATGTAGAGAAGTGATATAGTCCAGTAAATGACCATTGCACACAAAATGGTTTTATTTCAAAATTGCTGTTTCTTTCTGAAACATCTCATACAAACAATGCATAGTCAGATTATATTAACAAATTTTTGGTGAAGAAATGATGGTTTTGTGGTGAAAGAGAATGCACAAAAGTGGCTGGCTTGGCTGAGGAAAAAACAATAACCTAGATTTTGATGGGACTTAAAGTACTTGTAGGCAATTAATTATTTGAACATTTTTGTAGAAATTCTGCCCTCATTTAGAGTAGCCAATTTGTTCTGTTTGTGTTTTTCAGGGTTTTTACTTAATCAGAGTCTCTTCTGTCTGTAATCAAAGCACAGGAAATTTCCAGTGTTTTATGTTTTGTTCTTCAACATCTTTCACCAAAATGCTCTGCCTTAGCACTCCAGGAAATAGTTCCAAAATGCCACTCTCTGGCTAACTAGGTTCCCAATTTGAGAGACACTCTTTTGTACATAAAACTCCCATAGCCTTAAATAGGAGATATAGGCACAGCCTACTACTAGGGTCAACCAAAAATGTCAAAAGGGAAGACGTAACTGCCCATTTTAGCTAACAGAAATCCAAGGAAATATGGGACAGGCAGCAAGCTCATTATTTGAATTAATATGTCAACAATCTTACAATGTGCAAGAGAAACTTGAATAAATTGAATTTTTTGCTATACGTGAAATCAACCCTGGCATTTCTTCTACAGTAGGGCAATCCTCAGGATGCTTACTGGGCTAAGTTTACACACCTTCTGCACTGCCATGTCAGGACAAAGGATGTGGTCAAATATGACTGGGTAATAACCTCAGCAGCTTTAGCGTTCTGGAACCAAGTGTGACAAAGTCACAGACCACAATTTCATTCTGTGAATCACTCTCCCTGAATAAGGTACTTACCAAATTGGCAAGCCTGATCCCTTTGAGTTAGCATAAGCTAAAATCTACAAAGAGGAAAAAAATATCATGTAACACAACAAAATGCCTAGTGAGTTGCCTTTCTACAAACAAGAAATGTAATTATACAGAATGGCGTTTAACAACTAAAAGAAATAAAATTTATGTATGTAAGCTCCATTCCACAAACAAACTGTCATCTTTGTCTTTCTGAAAAAACTCATACTAGGCAAACAGAATGCAGTAAAAATCAGTGTTGCAAGGGATTGGGATATTGGGGAATTGTCTTCTTTTGAAGAGATGGCATCATTACATCAGAGTTACACATGTAACACATGAAAATTGTATGAACATTTGTTATGCCAGTGTTATCACTAGGCTATTTTAGATATATATAATTTTTATAGCTCCAACGGGGATCAAAAATCAGTTTCCAAGCCTAAAAAAGAAGCAACACCACCATCTTGTGGTAAAAAACAATCAAATCACAAAAAAGTTTAAAAAGTAGATTTAAGCCTCCAAAAGCAAAGATATTTAGTGTGGCTTTCCTCATCCTTACTCTTCTGCTCTTCCTCTTCTTTGTTAGATAAGATTCTTTGCTTGTGCCTGTGCTCATAGATCCCATGGCAGTGTTGGGCCATTAGATTATAAATACTTTGAGATAAGGATTATTAGCTTTTTGCTAATTTCTGTGCACTGTCTAGTACAATAGGGCCTGAGTCCTGACAAAAGCCTCCAGGTACTACTGAAATGCAAATTAATTTTTATATATAATGCCAGAAGAGTCAGAACTGGAGGGGACTGAATTGTAGGTTAACCCCTTTCACTCCTGCTAGCAATCTAATAACAGATTGAATTTTATTAGTGGATGTTAAGAGTCATGAACCAAAAAGATGACAAAGCCAGTAGGGAAACACAGAGCGCCCAAGCAAGGAACTAACATAAGATGGATGGGGGTGAGGAGGGGAACGCAACTAGGTTACAGAAAATACAATGTTAGCCAACACTTGATGTTAGCCCACAAGAGGCAGAGAAGCAAACAACAAATCATATAACAATAAATTCTCTATACAGGACAGGTATAATGTTAAATCTACTCCTACCACACTCTTTATTTTACTAACTTATTATAATGCACATAGGTACATACATAGAGGCATAGGGAGCTCACTGAGCATGCAGGGGAAGAGAGGGTGTCAGCGAGGGTATGCCACTATAGTAAACCAGCATGGATAAGAGGGAGCATGGTTCTTCTTGCTCAACCCATCCCCATCTTCTGTGGTGGGCACAGACAGCACAGGCTTTCCCTGCTGCACCAAAGACTCTCCTGCCAGCCCCACACAGCTGGTGCCCAGGGTGGATGCCCCCCTCATCCCATCTTAGTTACCTTACTGTACATACAATAAAAAGATTTACCAACCCACACTCTAATGCTGATTGTGAAAAAAGAAACAATTTAGGCATTTAAGAGCCAAAAGGGGGCCAAATTTTAAGCAGGCCAATATCAGGAGGTTTGCTTCTAGAGCTTATACTGCTTCTGCTTACTTCCTGCTCCTTATACGCATTTGCCTGTTCCAAGGTTTTTCATTTTCCTGATGTAAGGATGGCAGAATGTGACGTGAAGCTCCCCCATAATACAAACGATTGCTGTGAAATGAAGAGAGGATTGTCAAAAGAACCAAAGTTACAAACTCCATATTACAGAGAGCTGAAGGCTCATGTTACTTTAAGGGTGAAGGAGCAGCAGGGAAAGCCTCAGGCAGATAAAGTTGTTCATTGTGAGCTGCCAGGGCATAGGTACCTGGGGATTTACCTGATACAAACACTTACTGCAGAACTAGCTGTGCAGCAGCGACATCACAGGCTAGAGCTCTGTATAGGAGAGAAGATATGAGAATGGCAGTAAGCCACCCTGGGGTTGAGCCAGCAAGCTGAATCGGGAAACACCTGTGGCAGCTCAGGGAGGCACCTGACCGGAAGGGGAAGGGGCAGGAAGATATAAAAAGACAGGCCCTGAGCCAGGAAGGGCAGTTTAGCTGTGGGGGCTGCAGAGGCAAGAGTAGGAGAATGCAAGAGAGCACCTAGTTGGCACTGGGGCTATCTTGAGGAAGATGAGCAGAGTACTGCTGCCCTACCAGGGAATATTACCTGGGATAAGGGGAAGCTTTGTTATGCAGGCAGGTAGCTACTGCTTATGTTTGAACCCAGAGGGGATTTAGTTTGTCTTTACCAAAAGACTTATTCCTTGGTTACAGTTTTGACCAGTGGTTTGGTGTGGCTGAAAGGGAAGTGAGTGGAGGCCATGGCAGAGCACTTGAGGAGTACCTGGAGGGGTTTAACCCACAGCTGGGTGCCAGAGGCATGCTAGTGTTTAGAACCCTGCTGGGGCCTTGACTCAGGGCTTGGACCCAAGGGAAAGACTGAAGCCTACACAGAGAGAGAGAGGCTGAAGTCTAGCTTGGACAGGAGCTAGACATGGGCCAGGAGGCCTGATGCCCAGAGAAAGTGGAGCCAGGCAGGGCCACAGGGTCCTGTGCACAAGAAGGACAGAGACAGGAGCCCAAAGCAAAGAACACTGGGACTAGGGGCCCAGACAGAAGCTAACTGCCTGGGGCAGGGGGAGACAGCCCTAGAGGGGGCCAGATCAGGGCTGGTGGCCAAGAGCTGAAGCAGGGCATAACCTTAGAGAGTCGTGGTACAATGAGCCTAGGCTAAGAGAACCAGTGAGAGAAGGGGTAGAGGCCAGGAAAGCTGAGGCCCCAAAAAGGGTATAATGACCTGGTATTAGACTGGGGGCAAGTGCCCAACCAGGTTATTAATTGGTAACATCTGTGAGGCATAGGTAAGGCTGTAGGGGATGTCAGAGGCCATGATTAGGCTTAAAGCTAACAGGTGCCCTGGGGAAAAGCACTGACTGGCCATTCGGGCCCATCTAACAAGGGCAAAGTGGAGACCAGCAGGAGTCCAGAAGAGCTAGCTGGCACCTAGAGGAACTGGGCTTGCTCTAGGACCCATTCAGCAGCTTTCCTTCCAACCAAACAATTGCATCAAGGCATAGCAGGCAAGTAAGAAGGGGAAGGCACTCTAGAGCTGGAGTTGGGTAAGGGTTGCATGGCCACCAGAGGGTGCCACAGTCACCCCTGGGGCCTGGACCTGATTACACTCCCTAACCCCACTGTGAAAATTATATCAATCCTGTATTTCTAAAACATCTTTAAAAATGGAAGGAGTATGTGTCAGCCAATGACAGAATTAACATGCTAGTTCAGTCTGGTCTACACAATCCTGACACATCCTCTATAGTTTTGACTGTGGCATCGCTCTCCACAGGATGTAGAAGTAGTAAAAGTGCTTGATAGTTTTAACTACAATATCTAGAGTCAGATTTTCAAAGGCATTTAGGTGTTAAGAGAAGTGGATAAAGTGAGTTGGTATTTTTAGAATCTAGGCTGTCCAGACACCTTCCACCAATTTACATCTATACAATTTGGAGTTCAGATTTTAAAAATCAGACATTGTGTTGCCAGAAAAAAAGAATTTAGACAGCTAAGTTCCTGAAATGGACTGTCATTGAAATTACAGGTTTCCCTCAATTTGTGCAAGTTCTATGTACAGTATGTAAATTCGCTCTTATGCTACCACCCTTTTTCTACCCAAAATTCCTTATATACAAGGTAAATTCACTCTTATGCAATTAGGGCTCCTCTTGTCCCCACTCACTGCTGTGGTACAGGCAGGTGCTGTCAGCTGCTCCCGGGTCTGCTGCAGCAGCTGGAATGAGTAGGGAGAAGCGTAGCCCTGGGAGATTCGGGGCACAGTGCAGCCCAGCAACTACAGGCAGCTGCCGTCAGCTGCTGGCCACAGCAGTAGAGACTGCAGCGAGCAGGGAGAAGCAGAGGCCCAAGGCTTCAGCAGATAGCAAGGCGGTAGAAACTGTGAGTGGGTGTGGGGCACAGGGCATAGGGGTGCGGCTCTTGCTGCTACATGCCCCCCTGGGAGGGCTGCAGTCTGGGGGGCTGCACTGGGCTCTTCCTGAGGGGGCACAGGCCCCTGGATCTGTACGTGGGATGACAGCAGGCTGCCGCTGCAGGCTGGGGTTGGCAGCACCACCAGGTGCTCCCTGGAGCTTAGCGGACAGGCTGGGGGGCTATGGAATATTTTGGGGTGGCAGCAGCCCTCCTCCCAGCACTGCTGCCTCATTCCTCCAAGCAAGACTGGGGCTGCTGGTGGCACCGGGCTCTTCCCGGCACTCCAAGCAGGCAGCAGTGACAGCGCTGGGAGGCGGACTGCTGCCACCCCAAAATTTGCCATAGCCCCCCCGCCCCCCCCTCCAGCCTGCTTGCTGGCAGCCCAGTGGTACTGCTGGCTCCAGCCTGTAGCAGCAGCCTGCTGTCATCCCACATGCAGATCTGGGGGCCCCGGGAAGAGCCCAGTGCAGCCTCCCAGCCCATAGCCCTCCTGGGGGGGTACGTAGCAGCAAGAGCCATGCCCCCCCACACCGTACCCGCTCACAGTTCCCACTGCCTTGCTGCCTGCTGCAGCCATGGGAGCTGCCGACGGGCTGCATCATGCCCCTCTCCAAATCCCAGCCTTACTCCCTCTCTCCGGCACCACTGTAGGAATGTATCCCTATCTGTTCCATTGTAAACTGGGTTTCCTTTATGCGCCAGTCTCCAGGAACACATGTACCACATAAATCGAGGGAAACCCGTAGAAGGGATTTGAATTCTTAAGTGCTAAGCTGCTTCTGAGAATTTGAGTTAGTCTACACCTGCACTAGAAAATTTTACTAATAGTATTTTTTTCTGCATACAGCTACAAACACTTGAATTTTACTAGTTTGCACACCTACTTGGGTGCCCCTCCCTGCAGTGATGGGTTGTATTGGCAGAAAGTAACCTGCACAACAGAGGGTAGGTGTCAGGGTCCAGAGAGGTATTAGGCGGGGGGGAGTGTTACAAGTGGCCTTAAATCAGGGAGCAACCCTAAATCAAACTGAGGCTGATGCACCAAGCCAGAGGGTTTACATGAAACGGATATCAGGAAATGAGCCCAGACAAACTGGGGTTCACGTACAGAGCCAGGGTGTTACCAGAAGCAGATACCAAGAAGCATGTGAAGGACAAAAACCAAGGCTCTGAAGTTCAGGGACTTGGCACAGAGACAAGAATGCAGAAGCAGGCACCAGGGAAGCCACACAAATAAGAGCTACTCACAGACTGAAGCCAATTTGTTGTGTAGCATGGGCCAGGTACTGCAAGAGCTCCTTAAAAGCAGCTCTAGAACTAATTAGCAGGCTGAGGCTCAGCAGGCTCTGCTTAGGGGTTGAGTGTTGCTGATCTAGCTGCAGTGCAGAGGCCTTACAGCTGGCACCCCAACACTCCCTATGTTTCCTACGCTGCTGGTGGGACAATTTTTCACTTCTCTTAGGAAGCTGTAGAAGCTTTGAGTAAATATCCCTTAATTCCCTCAGTTCCATCCCATAATCTTCTTGTTTCATGTTAGTTACTAAAATTTTCAGTTCTTCAGTTGCATCCTATAATTATTATAGTATATGTTCTCTTTCACTTCAGTTTTTACTCTTTTCACCTTATTCCTTGGCATGCATGTTGATCAGAGTAGAAGAGTTCAAGACTTGTGTTTTACAGACAGGATGCTTGGCTTCTGTGTTTGAGAATCTTCAACTACAATAATGGATGATTAGGTAGCAATGACAAAAGTATGAATGTGGCAGTCCAGGAAAAAAATCCCTATTTCTAAAGTAGTTCTATAGTCTTAAAGACATGAGCATCATGCAATTTCACTGGCCAGCCAACATTAATGTCAGTAAAATGTTCTACCTGAAAGATCAATGCTAGCTTAACTAAGGAAAGGTACTTTTCTTTCGGTATGCATTCAGAAGTAAGGTAGGGAGAAGAGAATTTTTCACAACACGTTGGGATTTTTAAGTGGGAGGAGCAGGCTTTCAGTCACAGTACCATGCTAGGAAGCAGAGCTCATAACTGTAACCAGAGAGGTCACTGTCATTTGGAGGGGGTGCTGTGCGATTGCTGCCGGAACTGACTGGACTAGTATGCAGTGCTCCTACTGGCATTATTACAAATAGAAGACTGCTGCCATTCAGGTAGTTTACCAAAAGGACTCCAAACTGAGTGTGGACATATAAAAGGAACTTTTATTGGGAAAAAGTGTGTGATATTGGCTAGCCTGCAGTCACTTAAGCAGTTCTTTAAGTTATCTAAGTACCTAAACAAGAGTCGGGTATCTAAATACTTCAGATGATGCGGGCCTTTGGTGGTGCAATGTGTAAATACTTCAATATATCTCTATGCATCTAACCTACTCAGACGCTTAAAAAATTCCACTAAACACCAAAATAGCTTTCAAAATATGTCCCCTGGATCTAATAAATCCAAAGATACTTTATAGATTATCTGCTATTGAAAGGCAGACATGCTGGAGGTGAAATGTAAGTGTTTTAAAGCATGCATTACACAACAGTTTGAAGTAGAAAATTAAGAATACTTTTTCCAACTGATTTTGCAGGGAGATATTATGTAAGCAGGATGCATTTCTTGTCATTTAAATTTGTCCAGGAAACCAGGGATAACAATCTTTCTTTTGCCCAAGGCAAGTAAATGATTATATGATAGCCAGAACTTCATGTGTCTCATCTGAAAAGTTCCAAAATCTTGTCTCTTCCAAAGCTGCAGATGCTTACAGTGTGTAGCCACTTGTCTACTACAACCTCTAAGTGCATTGCAAAAGACCAGTGGTAAATTCCCAGCCACTGACCTAATAGACGACAAACCTAGGTCAATACTCTTGATCAAAATCTATTTAACATCAACTGTTTAATTAAGTCTTAAGCCAAATGACTAGGGGAAAAAGCACATCAATTAATATATCATGATGGACTAGAGCAAAAAACTTTTGACAGGTCAATACATAATACATGCACAGAAAAATGGCCATGTTTTATGTCTGGTTCAAATTACTTCAAGCTTCAAAACAGTGCTATCTGTTAAATGTCTGCATCTCTAAAATATCTTATGTTTGTATTAAGGTGCTGTTTGCAGCTGTAAACTTCAGTTGCAGCGTAAATTTTAGTGCCTAATAATCTCATATGTAATAGTCTAAAAAGACACCAGTATGTTCGTTTTGCATTCAGTAAATTTGAACTGTAGGAAAAAGAAAACTGTGCCCTTTGTCCAAGAAGGGTGCAGTGCACCTAGTGTTAATTATTGCTTGAACATTTCTGCAGGACTTGAAAGTAAAACCAAAGCTAATGTTAATATACAGTGCTCCAAGATGTCCATTTCTCAACATTTCTGACAACCCAAAGATCAGTTTCATATGTATCTTAATTATTCACACATTTATTGTTAAAGTAATGTGCCCTCACAAAGAGAGCAATCTTAAGAAATTCACCTACTTTAGTATAACTGATTTGATTGTTCCAGTTACCTTTCACTCTATGATTTTTCCACTGCTATTTTGGATATCTACTCTCTCACAATCCATTGTCAATTGGTTATTGTTCCATCCTTAGCTGAAACATTTTGTTGATTTGGTCTCTTCATATTTACTATGCAACTAGAAATTAAAATGTTTTTATATTCTTGAGCAATGTAACCCAAGGACCAGCTACCTATGGCCCACTGCCAGATCCAGTCTGTAAAGAGACTGGAGCTGGCCTGGGATCTTGTGTGCATTTTACTAACTGCTTGCAGATCCCCTGTTGCAGTTTAGCTGTCAGATCCAGCCCAGATTCTGCATCCTACGTTTTACTGACACACAGCTAATCCCCTTGCTGCCAGCTCTGTGAGTTCTAGGTTCTGGCCCTCTCTCCTCACACTGCACCCTCTGCTCACAAAATTAACCACCCTAAATTGTCTCTCATGATGTCTTTCAGAGGAGGTTGGGGGGCAAGAGATAATCCCCTCTGCCCAGAGCAAAAATAACGGGCACAGCAACAGATAGGTGGCCCACGGCATCAGCTGTGGCCCCCCTTTATTAAAAAATTGCCAACCCGTGAGGTAACCA
Source organism: Gavialis gangeticus (assembly GCF_001723915.1). Taxonomy (NCBI): domain Eukaryota; kingdom Metazoa; phylum Chordata; order Crocodylia; family Gavialidae; genus Gavialis; species Gavialis gangeticus. The sequence continues at coordinate 4,828,080 of NW_017728993.1, forward strand.
ATGGATCAAGGAGCTTACACATCTTGCACTCCTTGAGTGAATCTACATGAGACACTTAATGCACACTGGACTAATTCTACTGCACATTAGCATAGCTGGCAAAAACCGTGCTAATGTGCTGTAACTTTAGTCCAATGCATATTGTGTGTCACACACAAAACGTTCATCTGCTCTTACACACAGTAGCACTGATTATGATGCATTTATTACCTGTTATTAAAGGTACTAAACATAATGCGCCGTAATTACAGCACATTAATGAACGTGTAGATGTGCCTTTTCAGTCTGACATCATATTAGGTTTTACAATAAAGTTGGTGGTACTGTGAATAAAATCAATTGATTGACTTTTGCCAGAGCTCATCTCACAGGAGAATTTTAGAAGAGGTAAATAAAGTAGGGGTGGTCCTTTAAAACATGTGGTTGGTGGCCAAAATCCAGCCGTGGTTTTGAATTTTGAATTATAAGTTTTATAGGGGATATTAGCAGTGACTGCCAGAGAATCGTAGAGGCAAAGACCATCAGAACTCAGTAAACAACCAAAACATATATTCATTAAGCAAATAAGCAGAAAGAGTGGATAACAACTAAGGGAAAACAAACTTACCATCAACTGAGATGACCAGGCCTCCACATGGGTTGTGTGGGGAACACCTCTCAGTGTCTCCTAGTCATCCTCAGGTTTTATACCTCCATATGCCATTTGCTTTTAAAAGCATGGGAAAAGATATGAGTGACCAATAACATTTTCTTCTCTTACCTCCTGCCTTCCCCCATTAGAACCTTTTTAAAACAAGCCAGTAAAGGTTCTAACAAATCTAAAAATTATGCACTTAGAGAGCTCTGTAAATCATGTTTTAATAAAGGGCCAGCTTAGTTCAACAGAAGTGGTACCCTCTCATGCTACTACCCAGTGAGCACATCTACAAAAGACATTTACTGCAAAGTTGACTATTTAGCTCTGCAATAAACATCTCAGGTCTACATGTGCAGTGCTATTAGGCAGGAGTAAACTAATTAACTCTGCAACAGGATAGTACTGGTAAATACAAATATTATCCTGCTAAGGAGATTCTTCCTCCGCAGCAACGCACGTATAGATCCTGGAGGGCAAGCTAGGGCACAAGGGTGCTTCAGTGCAGGAGCTGCCTGCTGGCTAGCCCCACACTGGAGCACCCTTATGCCCCAGCCAGCTCCCCTGCAATAGGATGAGCTGTGTCAGAGCAACCCCAGGCTGGCAGTCTGACCCCTTGGGCCTCCTGCCAGCCGCAGCTGCTGCAACCCGGCTCAGCATGCTGCACTGCTGGGCACACGTCTAAACATGGAGCCCAGGAACCACGATAAGCACTGGAGTTTACTGATTTGACTTAATTAAGTACCTCAAACACTCTTTGAGGCCTGTGTTAATTGGTTGGACCAGATTAAACTAACAGTGCCTCTTGCACAAAAACACAAGACAGTGTCTGGGGCAAGACTGGGTTGTGGTAACAAGTATGCCACAAAGAAAATCAAATTCTACTAGTGGCTTGCCACCCAGTACAAAAGACCACTGGTCTTAGGCATAACAGAAAGGCATAAGAGAAAGTGGAGTTGTGGTACCCAGTACCAGACTCATGCCATAAGATGATAACACTCATGATAATAGTCTCAGCCCTAAAAAATAAAAGTGATGGTTAAAGTTATTGGCAGAAACCTGACACAATCATTACATGTATATAACAAGACTCAGAGAGCAAGCCAAAAAGCCAAGTTGCCTAGGGAGAAACCTACAAACTACATGTACATCTCAGTGGAGCTAAGTGTCACCAAAGCAAACAAAAGAACTAAAATATCCACTTCATAGCAAAGCCTGTAAGAGACGAGGAGCCAAAGTACACTGAAAACATAACTGTAAATATTTCCTGGTTAACACATTCCCCCTTTGATTAAGACACATTTCCCAAAGCAAACAACCAATATCCATCTAAAGTTTTACAAATGTCTAAATGTTTATTATGCTAAATCAGTCTATCTAACTGCATCAAACCTACCTCATGCCTATTGTCTCCAGTGACCTCTGATCCTCACTGGTTCATATTTGCATTAATTAATTAAGGCATATTTTTCAAAATAGGCAGTCAATTTCTACATGTTCGTTATGCTAAACTAGTGTATTCTCCTGAAACTCAAACCTACTGTATCCAATGGTGGTCTCTGATCTTCACTATCTCCATAAGCCGTTTGATGCAGCTATTTATTAGGCTCCAGTGTTAAAACACCTACTGAAAAATAGTATTCTGTGATTAACTTCCTAAAGGTACCTCATTCAATTAATACCCATCGCATTTGATTCCAAACTTATCAAAAGCTTGCAGAAGCAAAACAAACACGCAAACAAGATACAATTGTAGTATGTTAATTCCATCCTTGCCTCCTTTGTTCAGACTTTGATTAACCAACTATCAAGAAGAAATGCTTTGAAGCTATACCATTAAAACAGTATAAAGAGCAAGACAGAACTGCCAGCAAGGTGTGCAGGCCAGGGAAGATCAAGAAACCACCCTGCACCCAGCCCACGAGTGAAGAACCCACACTCTGTGAAAGCTGCACAAGAACTGCTTCCTGCCTGCTTGGGTAAAAATCTCTTGCAGCTAAGATAATATAAGGACTGTAATAGTTTGTTTATTGAATATTAAGAAAAAGTCTTTTGTTTTCGTGTCAGTTAGTTTTATAGCTTGTTGGTAGTTATTAAAGCAAACCTTTCTTCTACCAAGCAAACCTTTAATCAACCAAGTGTCGTGTCAATTCTTAAAGCAGTAGGTTTAAAAATTTTTGGTTTCCAAGTGCAACACTCTTCACATTAAATTCTCTAGTTAGACTTCCCACACCCTCACTACTTGATCTTGCCCTTCCTTTCATATTGAGTCAATTCACCAACTGGTGGAAAATGAGAGGGGTGCTTTTTTACAGTGATGGAACAGTTTTCTCTCAAGTGTTTCCTTGCATACCTTCCTGATGTCCTCCCAAAACATTTTCTGGGAGCCTTCGTTTTCTCATCCCTCTGTATCTCAATCTCCTGAGAGCTGTTCCAATTTCAACTAAGAAATTCTGGTCAGTCTATTCCCAAGGATCAGTGAGCATTGTTAAAGCATGCTATTTTCTGCAAGCTAGTGAATTATAATCACTTTTATCAGAAATATTTTTATTTTACTGAAATAGCCCACAGGAACAAGCACTTTCTTCAAAAAAAAGATTTTCCCATATGCACAAACTCAAGGGGTGGACCCCATCTCCAAATAGCGCCCTTCTTATTACACTCTATGGCAGTGTTTCTCAACCTTTAAAGAAGCAAGTACCTCCTAACTTCTGAAAATTTTAATAAGTACCCCAACACTCCATTTTCCATGGGATTTTATATTTACAGACTAATGTGTGCAATATATTGGAAGAAGGGCTGTGTATATAAGGCTGTGATATGACAGATGTCTGATCTGGTGTGGGTAGGGTTGCCACCTTTTACACCAGGGGTGCAGAGCTCAAGTATGTACCTGGGCTAGAGGTGATGTTAGCCAAAGCTAGGAAGGTTGAACCCAAATTATTACTAGGGAATTTAAAGTGCTGTGCAATGCGCAGTGAACCAAATTCTTTGCCATAGTTTTGAGAGGAGAAAGAGGTCAGAGGGAGAGGAAAAAACAGCGAAAAGAGAGACAGAGAGAAAAAGAGGGCAGGAGAGAGAAAGGAAAAGAGGGCGAGAGAGAGAGCGTCTTGGTCTGCCCCCTTCCCCCCAAGCCCAGGCAGGATAAAGAAAGAAACTTACCTGCCTGTGGCTGGGTCAGCAGGGAGCACGCAGGTATCTGTGTGCCTACCCTCTCCATCCTGCAGCAGCCTGTGGCCGACTGGGGGGGCGGGGGAGGGCAGAGGGCGAGTGGCCAGACACGAACCCAGAACCCAGCAGCAGCAGGGGGAGCAGTGGTGCCCCCTTGTTACAGGGGTTTTCAGCACCCACATACCCCCTGCTGGCGTCTTGCATACCCCCAGGGGTACACGTACCACAGGTTGAGAAACTATGCTGTACACTATAAGCAGAATAAAATCCAGTTTTCCACTAAGAATATTTAAAGGATGATTCAAAATATGTTTTGGAAGAAAAACACTTTGTCTAAACACTTTATCTGGAAACTTACAGGAAAGACTCATCATAATAATAATATGGACATAATTGAAGCAACTTAAAATACTAATTACCTTTCAGCCAGGTATATTTTTATATTTGTTGTTTGTTTTCTTTCATTAAACATCCAAACAGATCAGTTTTATGCACCAGATGCATAAAATTCATCTCCTTAAAAACAGAAATTAAACATACATTTGAAATTGTGGTGCAGCATACAAAAGAGAAAAGTAATACTAGCACTGTTACAGCCTGATTCTGTACATCTCTACAGCATTTTACAAATGTTGAACAGAACTCTGATACCAATTAAATGTTTTCAAACATATTGAAGCCACTGGCTGTACCAACACCAGCAAATGTACGTACACCAGTTCTTGCAGTTCACCGGGACTGCAGCTGAACAAATGGTAGCATTATTGTTCCAGTGGCAGGAATGTGGAAGCCTACAGTGCAAGTATAACCACATAACAGCAAGCCCAGCTGAGGAAGGGCAACTGGGGGAAGGCTGCTAATGAAGGAATGGCTCGCTGGGATTTTAAAACACTAACTAGAGGAGAGCAGCAAGCTGTGAGGAAACAGTAGTGAGCTAGATGTTCTGAACTGCATGCTACCTGGAGGGGCCAGACAGCTGTGCTAGAGCCTGAATTGCAGGGGGTCCCTCCATATGCCTGGGACAGGACAAGTTGTTTTTTTTTTTCCATTTGTGTGTTCTATTTGTTTAAAGAGTCTGCTTATCGCTGTGTACTAGTGAGCAAAAGCGTGTCTGAAGGAGCCCTGAGGTGAAGTAACTTGCTTACAAACCTGCATAGTTTTTACTGCAGCATTTAATTTATTTTAATCCAAAACAGACAGAGAGAAGCACTGGGAAGATGATATACTTTAGTTGGGAGTATTCTAAATCTGTGTAGATAGGTAAGGTGATTCAGCTAAAAGTCCCAGAAACAGGGTGTGACATTTACTGAACATGCTTAGCACCCATTCCTAAAGTTGTATCAGAACTAGTTATTAGGGGTGCACCAATAGAGATTTTTGGGGCTGATACCAATAGCCGATTTTTAAGGAGGCATATCGGCCAATACCGATCCAATTTCCGATAACAGCCCGGCAGCTTGAAGAGCAGTGTCAAGCTGGTACGTCTGTTGTAGGGGAAGGGGAAGAGGGAAGAGAACGGGCATGGGGGGCAGATCAAGGCCCACTATGGTGAGGAAAGGAGTGGGGCTGGGATGGGCTGGGGCAAGTGCTGCCCAGCCAGGGCAGGGTGCGGTGGCTCCCACTGCTGCACGCTGCTTGTCTGGGAGCTGCTCATCCAGCAGCAAATCTAGCACTTGCCCGGTGGCTCCCACCACTGCTCCTGCCAATCATCCGGGAGGGCACAGCAGGGGGCCATGTGCCCCAGATCTGTGTGGCGTGGATGGGGCCAGGGCTGCAGCAAGCTGCACTCAGGGCAGGTAGTGGCGGTGCTGGGAGTAGGGGCTATGGGGTAGCTGCAGCTCCCCACCCCGTAGCCCCACTTCCAGCGCTGCTGCCACCACCACCCACCCTGAGCACAGGCTGGTGCAGCCCCGGCCCTGCCTACCCCGTGGAGATCTGGGGACACACATATCCCCATGCCCTCCGAGACAAGTGGCGGGAGCAGTGGAAAGAGCCGCTGGACAAGCAGGTGAGTGGCAGATGAGCAGCACATGAGCAGCTGGATGAGTGACTCCCGGATGAGCGACGTGCAGTGGCGTAAGCCACACCCCACCCCCTTTGCCCCCCCAGACAATTCATAGCTCTGTCCCACACCCCGCCTTAGCTAAGCAGCGTTTGCCCCAGCCCCTGTCCCAGCCCCACTCCCTCCCTCATCGTGGGGGGCCTTGATTTGCCCCTCCACACCACTTCCCTTCCCCTCCCCTTCCACCACAACAGACTTACCAGCTGCACACTGCTCTTCAAGCTGCTGGGCTGTGATCCTCACCACCTACATGCTGCAACGTGGCTGCGCATGCACGGGCCACTTATCGGCCAAATTATTGGTCACATCAGGCCAATTTCTGATACAGACAATTTTCTTTATATCGGTGCCGATCTGATATCAGACTGATGTATCTCTACTAGTTATCATAACCATGACTGCTGGGGGCCCTTAGTAGCTACCCTGCAGTCAGGTCAGTGACAACTAGTTCAGATACAATTTTACAAATAGGTACTTAGTATGGATACAGATTACAGACTTCTCCATTCACTAGTCAAGGGCTAGAACGCTGCTAGCAGGGAAAACCCCAGACTGTTTGTTGACAGGGGTCTGAGGAAAGTTGACATGCTGCCATTCTTCTCAGGCTCTGAAGAAACCAAGTGACACATATTAGATATTGTGGTCACACTCTAAAGACTGAGAAATCACCTTTGAAAGAAGATCAAGGGAAATATTTTTATATGGACCTGCTAAAGTATAGATGCTGGAATCTTATGAATCATAAATCTTATATATATGTGATAGCAGGAAACATAGGAAAATACTTAAAGGAACTTTTGATGTCCTTCCTAATAGCTTTTACTTACAAGCTATTCATAATATAAAACATTTTCCTATTATTTTTTTGTGCATCTCAAAAACTGTATATTTCTCTCTGGAGTTGACTGGAAGCCATGAGCACCTATTTAATATGGTTCTACATACCTCAGCCATTAGATTTATGTCTGCATCATGCTTTCTGACAATCTTGAAAAGACAGAGCTTTGGTCTTCCTTGACTTCAGCTAACCTTTAAAAAAGGGAGATGGGGAATGTAATAATTATACATAATACGGACTCAAAGGAATCACTCAAAAACACTTTTAACACAATACAATCTAAAGCGGTCCAGGACATCACTGTAGATGGCTCAATCAAGATCTGTGCTCAGTGGGCAGTGTAGTAAAAAAACTCAGCAAAAATCAGGATGCACAAAGAATAAGACAGTTAACAATGCACAGAATTGTATAATGCCTTTACAGAAATGAATTATATGGCTTCATCTGGAATACTGTGTGTTGCACTTGTCACCCCATTTCAAAAAGAGATATTTCAAAGGGAGTTCAGAGAAGAGTACAAAGAATCATCAAGGGCATGGAAAATCTTTCATGTGAACAGATGGCAAAGACTGGAAAAGACATAAATAATAGAGAGTAGATAAAAGTATATTAAATAACATATGCAAGGTCAGCAATCTGTCATCAACAGTGTGCAAAATTGACACAGCTCAGTCCTAAAGCAGACCAAGGCAGCAGTTGTTAGGTAATCTGCCACTGGATGGCACATTCTCATGCAAAACGTACAAACCGTGGTATATATAAACTTTATTTTTTGGCATACTTGGCAGGCTGGATAAAATCTCTTCATGGGCTAGATCTGGTTGAAGGCTTCCCTACACCAGTGATGGGTATCCTGATCAAGGATGTCTGCTCTCCTTGTCTATGATATAAAAACGAGGATACATTCAATTTTATTAAAAACTCAGAAATTCAAAACTGATCAAAGGAAATTTTTTACATAAAATGATTAGACTATAGAATTAACTGCCATAGAAGTAATTGGGGCAAAATTCTAACAAAATTTGAAAAGATATTGGATATGTATGTGGAAAGCAAAAATCTCCAGTTAGTATAATTATACTGAATTTTGGAGAGGCATCAAACCCCATATTTCAGAGCTAAAGCCAATCTCTCTTAGAGACCAGGGTAAGACCTAATTTGGGGTGAGGGCATTAACTCAGTGGGGTTGCCTAGAGGCATCTGATACTTGTCACTGTTACGGACAGAATAGGAGAGACAGATCTCAGTTCTGATCTGGTACAGCAATTCCCATGTCACTACCTGCAATACAGCCCCCATTGTTGATGCCAAGAGTTATGCTGAAACAGTGATTATAGAGTAACAATTTGCCACCAGGAGTACAGCTTGTTAAATGGTAGGATGCAAATGAAAATAGAATTTGATCTATTTATGAATTCAGTCTCTTGATCCTCAAGTGCAAAATGTAAGCACATTGTTTATTTATGATATTGAAAGTATATATTATCAGTCAATCTCCAAAAACTATTCTCTGCAGATCAGGCACCAGTTTTTTGCTTTTAAATCCTCATTCCATTACACTTTCTTAAGTGTTAGAATGTTAATTCATTCTCACTCGAAATCTGGGAATCTGTATTAAGAAACTTTCACTAGTTCTATTACTTTTAATATCAATAACATCCAGATGCCCTTGAGAGTGACTTCACAGTGGTATAAGACAGGAGTAAATCCAAGGAAGTCAATACAGTTACACCAATGCAATGAGAGCGAAATCAGATTCAGACCCCCACTGTCTGGGATCCGAGTCCTGTAAACATGATTGCCCAGTATTTTATTCACAAGGCTAGTTCTGTTTATCACAGAGGTTATCATATTCAATTCAGTGGGACAATCACAACTTTAATATTTTAAGGGCTCCATCCTTCTCTATTCTATAAATGGACATCATCCACTAAAAAAATGATTCTTCTGATCCCCACCAGCACGGGGATGTGGGTACAGGGCTCTGCAAGGGCTGCACAGGGTAGATTGGCGTTCCTCTCCTGCGTGACACTTTAAAGCCAGCACCCACAGCCCCACACACAGGGGCTCTCAAGTGCCCTGTAGGGTAGCTTCTTCCTCATGCAGCACTTCAAAGTATTTCAAAGTTCCTCATGCAGGGAAGAGGTAGGAAGCATTATCCCCTGCTCCTCTCCCCCTGCAGACCAGACTAGGAGGGGAGGGGAACAGAGGTGCAAAGCCCCCAACCCCAGGCAGTCCCCACTGCCCTGACCAGGCTGAGAGAAGAGCATACAGGTATTCTTGTGAGAGAAATTCTCTTGTAAGAGAGATCTTCCAGGTGCCAACCTTTTTCATGGAAAGCTCATGTTTCCCCTGGAAAAAACTGATCTAATGCTTGTCCCCTTGTCACTTCTACCAGGAGAAATGTAACATCTGTGCACAGCCACAGACAGTTAAGCCCCAGCCTTGCAATAGGATCTAAGCAATTAGAAGAGTCTGTGCCACAGGGCGCTAATGGTAAAACTGAGGTTTTAACCAAGTTTCCTTTGTTGTTTGTATGAGTCTTTTACTGGCAACAAGGGAGAGAGAAACATTTTAAACCCTGGAAATCTCATTTATAAACTCATAAAATCTGGTACAGAAAACAAGAGACAGGTCTTAGAGTCCAGAAAAAATATTTTTTACTCATCTTTTTTCTAAGAACTGATTAGATTTCAAGTCAATGATATCCCTTTAGGACTATGCCTATAATAGAAATACACACTATCTGCATCCATGTATTCAGTTTTCTATAAGTCAGGAAAACTAAAGGCAAGACCATAGGCTTGAAATTGAATTGTAACAGTAGAAAGAACTCTGGTTTGGGTCTCCTAGGAAAGTAATTAAAGCACTCCAGGCAATAATGGTATAACACCACCTACATTGAAATGAAGGAAATGGACTGTAATGGTTCCCATACTACTGCAGTTATCTTTTTTGCTGCACTTCCCAGAGATGCTTCTAAAATCTGTTTATCTGACCTAAGATACACAGTCTCTACAAACTCTTTCAAATGATCTGGGAATAGCTGGCTGGATGCAGTTATATCTGAATCGCATGTTTTGTTTCAAAATCCCAGCTGAATGATAGGAGTCTCTGGCATGTAAAGTCAATAATGGACTTGCTCTGATATTTTCTTTTTCTAAATGTGTTGTTTATGAAGATTTCCTTAAGAAAAGTGGGAAAATGACTTACAAATGTGGTTATGTTTAGAACCAACCGTTACAGGTCATTGAGCAAATCACTATCATTCTCAACTTTGGTTTCCATCTTGACGGTCAACAAGGATTTTTTGAGGAAAAAATAAGGACGTTTGATTACTGGTGTTACAAATGACTGAAAAGCGTCTGCAAAAGGTTCAAATCTAATAACAAATCTGAAAAGGTTTTAGTTCCAATAGATAGAAAATACTAAGGAAATAACATTGCTCTTACTACACTCTGATTAGCAGGAAAATAACAATTATTTTGCTGAACTTGTAGCTACTAATGTGTTTTTTTTTCAAGTAGGGTAGCTGTTAAGGACTTTGAACCATTTTGAGAAAAACTGCATTGTGCATCTTCTACCTTTACTTTTTTTTAATCTAAGCTAGGACCTAGTTAACCAACTGTTAGGTAGGTAACCTTGAACCATGCATGCATAAAAATCTGTATGCAACAGAATGTGCAAAATTAGCATCAGTATTATACAGGAAGTTTATGAAAATGCTTCCAATATTGGCTTACCATTTTATGTATTTTTAAATCATCCTTTAAATCTGCAGATTACCTTTGAAGAACCCTAAGGATATTTGATAACAAACTCAGTTGTGATAACACTTTAATGCAGACTCATCTCCCAAATATCTTTTGCTTCCTCTAATCTCTCACCACACTGAATCCCCATGGTCTTTACTTCTGCTCCACTACACAGCTCAGTAGGGTGCCACTATATGAAAGCCTTAAAGCTTTTTTCCATTGCCGATAGGTAAGGGAGTATATCCATGACACAGTCATACAAATGATCAAGCCACCACCATCCTGTGACTGCTACACAGCACAGGATAGCCTGATGACCACAATACCTGATGGTCACAACCCTGCTCTGGACCTGTACATAAACTGCTTCTGCTCCCATGACTACTCTGAGATGGCCCAAAACCAAAAATCTCCAAGTTACAGCCTTAAAAACAACCCTGGTGTTAACAGGGTAGTAAGGCACCGTTGTCATGGACAGAACAGCATATATACAGGAAGCTGAGAGGCAACTTTCCAGCACTGAGTTTCACCAACCCCTGATCAAAGAATAACACAGAACAATACCAGAGGGAACTATACAACCTCTTAAAGATGCTACCTGTGGAACTGCAGGGCAAAATTTATATTTCCACCTCCCAACCCAAGCCAAGCACCTTTACTTAATGCAAATCCAAAAATGTGGCAACCCAGGATGCCCCACTATCACTGGCATTGACATCATTACTGAAGGAGTTTCTGGCTGTTTATTTTATCCCCTTATGCCACCAGAGCTGCCAGCTATTTGAAAGAAACCACAAATTTCCTAAAGAAACTAGAGTCCATTGACAAAATTTCAGCCAATACTATATTAGTTACCAGGAACATCACATCTCTATACACCAGCATCCCCCATGAAGATAGATTACAAGCCATAAGGAACATTATTTGAGACAGTGGACACCTATACACAAGCAGCGAGGCTGCTCCCATGCGCTGTAATTACCATGCTCCAGTAGATCTGTTTCAGGCTGGATATAAGGAAGAATTTCTTTACTGTCCAAGCCCCCGAGGTCTGGAACAGCCTGCCATCAGAGGTGGTTCAAGCACCTACACTGAACACCTTAAAGAGCAAGTTGGATGCTTATCTTGCTGAGATCCTATGACCCCAGCTGACTTCCTGCCCTTTGGGCGGGGGACTGGACTCAATGATCTTCTGAGGTCCCTTCCAGCCCTAATGTCTATGAAATCTATGAAGATCCCTGCATCTCATATATCAGTGTCCCCACGCTTAAAAATGGCGGTGGGGGCACTTTAACTAAAGCTCGTTTGACAAGCTTTGGTTAAAGCACCCTCATCACCATTTTTAAGCACAGGGATGCGGATACATGAGATGCTCTGGACACTTTAGAGAGACTCTCAGAGCCACTCTAATTAAAGCATTCCCTGCCCCCAACTCCTGGAGTATGTGTATAAATGCCCTACAACACTGCTTCTATTTCCATCAAAGTCTCCCACTCTATCCTCACACACCTTCAGAACTGGAGACTCCATATACCTACAGACAAATGGCACTGCCCTGGACACATGCATCCCCCCACAATACTCTAACATATTTATGACAGATCTCAGTGCCCACTTTCTCCACAGTTGCCCCCTTATATACTTGAGGTACTTTGATGAAATGCACAAAAACCCATAGCAGAACATTTTAACCTCCTTGCACATTCCAACCCTGACATTAGAGTAGCTGTCCCTAAAAAAAAAAACCTTTAAAAAGTAACTTGAGGGTGAAACAAGAAGTCATACATAAACTGGATTGTATTAACCATGGTTTCAGAAGGGACTATTGTTTCTTTCTACCTGTTAACTGCAAGGAGGAAGAGTCCCTCCGGGTATTAACTGCCTTATTGATTGCAATTGATCTCAACAACATATTTATTAACTCTCTTAGCAATATCCCGTCCCCTGCCCCTTTCCCTTATTCATACAATCTTTTTTCCACACCAGTCTTTTCATGGCATCTGGCAAAGTACATTGTTTCCTATGCAAGCTCATGCCTATCTGAACCAGTTAGTCTCTAAGGTGCCACCATGACCTACCTTCTGCAATACTGTGGGTGAATTTTTAAGACAGCGCAAATTTCTTGAACCCTTTTTGACTTTTAAACTTATTTTGTGGCTGTAACATTTGCCCAGTTTTCCACTCATAGCATTTTAAGTTCTTCCCTGTCCATGACATCATCAGATGAGACACAAAACAAAGTTGATGTCACCACCCAATTTGTTTTTTAAGTGGTAATTTTCACAGGAATGTGCCCTGAGTCGTGGGTAAGGTAGAATTTCTGGTTGGTCCCAGGTGTCATTTGTTATGCAGAGCTGCCTTTAAGTTGCAAGTCTCATCTAAACACAGCAACATGCCATGCATTGGTGGGCAGCAAGGTCATCCTGGGGTGGCTAATGCTGTGTAGAGAACAGACGTCCTTGGCTGTCAGTCACTGCACATTTTCACACTTTTCTTTATGATTGCGAGGCCTTGAAACCTACTGTCAAAAAACCCAAATGCTGCAATTCTCCAGTGGTGACTCGGGCAGGGGTTCCCAACCCCCAAGCTGTATCTCAAAGGGTTGGCTGCAGGTCCACAGGAGTGTAGACTGCCAGACCAGAAGTGACTGCGGACCGGCAAACTGCGGACTGGAAGTGACCAGCAGCCAACCCTTTTATACCGAGTATAAAAATGGGTATGGCAGTCACTACTGGCCCACAGTATGGCAGTCACTACTGGTTTGCCAGTCCTCAACATAAAATGGTCGGGAACCCCTGGACTAGGGGACAGGACTAGGAGTGATGGCCTCAAGCGGCAGCAGGGGAAACTGAGGCTGGAGATTAGGAGGGACTTTCTGATTATGTAGGTGGTCAAACATTAGAACAACCTACTACATTTGAACATAAGAAATGCCCCCCCCAGTCAATACAGGGGGAAGAAAGCCCCTCATAGTCACAACCGAAGTGGAGGGAGGAGCAGGCAGCGGCTGCAGCTTTGACTTCGGCCCTAAGCCTGGGCTGGGACCAGTCAGACCCAAGACAGTGTCCTGACCCCTCACCTCCTGCTTCCCCTCTGCCCATTCCCCCCATTACGGCCAGGCGGAGGCTGGGGTCTCTGCCAGGCCCGGAGCACCTGGGAACCACTCACCCTGCAGCAGGGGCAGGCAAGGGCTGAGCTCCCACGAGGGAGACAGAGCAGGGCCTGACCCTAAAGTTGGGGGTGGGGCACAGACTGGGAGAGTTTGGGGGGCGGGGCAGGAAGGCTGCAGGGGAAGAAGTGGGCAGGGCAGAGGTAAGGGGGCCACCTGCACTCCCTGCTATATAGCAGGTGGGGGGAAATTCAAACCAACCCTCCAACGCTCAGACTCTCTATGTGGGAAGCTATAACAAGTGTCCACATATGGAAAATGATAACAAACGCATACATTGTCCATAACTAGGATCTCATTCTTGGGACTTCCTTATATCCCGGGCCGCCCTCCAGTCCAGTAAATACGGTACCTCGACAGGTTCCTCCCCCCGGAAAGGCCTCAGAACAGCCCGTGCCGCCCCAGGCCCCGCCCAGCCCAGCCCACACACGTCACAGACTGCCGCGACGTACCTCCTACGCGCGCGCCGCTCTCCTCCAATCAGTGTCCCCGGATCGCTGGAGCCCGGCCGTTCAAACCGCTGCTCTGTTGCGGCGAGGGACCGTTGGTTCGTTCCCACCCCCCTCTCGGCGCGGGGCCTCGGGCAGCGCCATGGAGACGCGGCTGGTGCCCGCCGGGCCCTACCGCGCCACCCGCCTGGTGAGAGCGCGCGGGCCGGGGCCGGGGCCGGCAGTGGCTTCTGGGCAGCCCTGGGGCGGGAGCAGGTCGCAGACCGGCCCGCGGCTCCCGGGAAAGGCCCTGAACGGCCCCTATGACAGACGTGGGGGTATTGCTCGTTTCCGGGGGGATGGAGGGTGCCGGTCGTCCTCGCTGCAGGACCCTGAAACCCGCCTGGATAGGACTTGTTTCCTTAGGCGATTGATGTCACTTCTTATGTCATACCCCATCTCCACACATCAGGGGCCTTGCGCAGTGGGGTGGTCAATCGCGCAGTTCCCTTGAGACCAGCTTCAGGTGCGCAGTACCTTTGTCACCATAAAAAGCTCCAACCGGCTCTAAAGTTAGACCTCAAAACAAGTACTAACTCTAGAGCGGGTTGCTGCCATGCTTTAATGTGCACTTGTAGCAGGGTCTTCCCCGCATTTGGGAGCCACAGGGTGCCCCATGCCCAGCTGGGACCAGGGACTCTCCACCCCAGCAGCCACAGGCCCCAGGTCCTGGCTGCACCAAGACCCAGAGCCCTGCAGCTGCAGACACTGGGTGTCAGGACCCAGCTGGGTGCCAGCAGCTGAGGGGTGCAGCTGCCCCAGGGGCGGATGAAATTCCCGCAGCTGGGAGATGAACTGCAGGGGCTCCCAGCCATGGGCGCTTGCTTCTTGCCAGGGCCGGGGGGCAGCCTCAGAGGGGGCTTCCCTACACCAGCCATAAGGCAAAAGGCGATCCAATGCGCAATTCCACTGTCACACCTCCTGCCGTGCATGCACGGCATGGCAGGAAGTGTGATTGTAGGGGTCACGCATTGGATCCCATCACAGGCGTACTTGCATGTGCAGAGGGGTCCATAGGATAATGGGGAAGCAGGGGTGGAAGGGAATTAACCCCCTGCTGATGCAGGGTCCTTCCTGTCGAAACCATCCCACGCAAATGCCAAATCTAAACACACTTTTCTCTAGCATCTGTGGATGTGGACTATATGTGAGGCCCCAATATATTTAAATTTTAAAAAATAGATGTATTCCTTCTTTAGCAGTGGTCAGTGTAGGCTAGTTTCTGGGACCATTGGTTCCAGTAGGACTGGTTGCAGAATCTGATGCTGCATGAGTCAATCTCATGCAAGGAAATATATCCAAACATATTAAATATATTCAAAATGAAAACTGCAGTCACAGAGAGCTGCTAATGAAACTGTTTCCTGAGAGCTGCTAAATGGGACCATTTAATACATTATAAATTGCTGTGTTTAAAGACCTAGCACTCTAAATTTAAAGGTTGACTCTAGATAGGCTACACAGTATAGCTGATTTAGTTGCACAAGAATTGGACTTGTACAAACTGATGTTACAGGGTAAACATTTGAGAAACTGGCTTGAAATCATGTGACACTGAAGTAAAAATCTGCTAAATATATTTATTCGGTTATGTTTATTTTAAGCTAAAACCAGAACTGTAAACTACTTTTTGTTGTACTGCCTAAGCTGAACCTAAACTTTGTTTTGATTTTTTTTTGTGCTCTTGTTTTCTTTACCTTACTTGTTTTCTTTTGCAGTGGAATGAAGTTATTAAATATTTTCGAGCAGGGATGCCACTAAGGAAACACAGGCAACACTTTAAAAAGCATGGAAATTGTTTTACTGCTGCAGAAGCGGTAGATTGGCTTCATGAACTGCTAAAGAATAACAGCAATTTTGGTCCAGAAGTTACTAGGCACCAAACCATCCAATTATTAAGGAAGTTTCTCAAGAATCATGTAATTGAGGATATAAAAGGAAGATGGGGATCAGAAAATGTAGAAGACAACAATAATCTATACAGGTATTGTACAGATATACACAAACTGAAACTAACTGAAAGATCCTAACTTGTTCAACAAGCATTTTCTGTGTGACAGTAACTTTACTAATGTCTATTCTAGGAAAATAATACTGTCAAGAGTGCCTGAGAGAGAATCTGCTTTTCATCTACCCCAAGTACTTATCTTGAAAGCTGTACTTTCCCCTACTTCATTGTTTTAAATAGATGTTTGTCCTTGATTGTCACATTTGAGAAGAAAGGAAAATGGTCCAAAGCTACTTTAAAACTTTGCTTAATTTAAATTAGCTACACTGTGAAGACAAAAGTGATGCATTTTTTCCTCTCATACCTTTTCAGGGGCTTAGGGAACTCTTGGTAACAAACTACATTTTTGGATTCAAGTGAATTCTTATATTTTTAATCTATTCTAAATATACGGACATTTCTCCTGTTTAATTCCAGATTTCCTCCAACCTCTCCAGTTAAAGCTTTGCCAAACTGGGGTCCAGTCAGAGAAAACACAGAAAATTTTCCTAAAGAGAAAGAAAGTCTCTTTAAACTGCCACAGTTCTCCAGGAGGACTCCTAAGAAAAATGAGTTACTTGAATCTCTGGTAATAACAACCTAATCAGAAACATTCTTCTCCTTTAGTCGTGTTGTCATCTGCTTTTGCGCCTTCCCTTCCACCTAAGCTGGGGGAAAAGCCCCCCCAGAAAATTCTTTTGTGGCTCTGGGTGAAGTTAGAGCATTACATGCATGTAACAAAAAGATACAGCCAACAATAAAAACCCCGTTAGACCAGGGGTGTCAAACATATGGCCCACCAGTCCGTTCCATGGGTTACCAGGAGTTGGTGGGGAGGATGGGCTGGAGGCAGGGTATGGCCTGCTGCAGAATCCAGGGTCCCTGGATCCTAATGAATATGGCCAGACCCATGCTACCACCCACCCCCATACACATGCTGCTGCCTGAATGTGGCTAGGCTCTGCTAACCACATACAGCCCCTACTGTTGCTGCTGGCTTGAGAATCGGCTCCGCTGAAGTACCTGATCTATACAGATGCTGTAGAGCAGAGTTGAACTAATGCTCTGCTTTCAATAAAGCATGGTTTTAGGGGCTTTTTTTTCCATGTCTCTCAGGAGCCTCTATGTGGCAGTTTGTCTTGTTTTATTTACAGCTAGATCTTGAATAAACTGGTCACTTTATAAGTGACTTCATACCGTATATAAACAGCATTCTGAATGTATGAAACCCCATAATTGTTGAAGTGCTTTAATAATAATGAAAACAAGTCCTTGTGCATTTTAATTGTGTACAACAGATGAAACTACAGTACTATATATAGCTCTTTGCCTGCCCACAACTTTAGATTGACCATAGACTGATTTAGATTTGCTTGTGTTTGTCCTCGCCTCCTGTTACGCAATGTGCTAGAATTCAGGCAAGTCACTTAACACACCACCACATATGTTTAAACACTCCACTTTTTTTTGTTCTTTAATTGACTATTCAAGACTTTAGGAATTTTTTCTCTCTTCATAAAAGTTCATAAAGCATATATTTAGGAGCATTAAAACAAATGACCTATTACTTAACAGTTTGCAATTTTCCTACTTGGCTATAGAAACTTGAATAAGATTGCATGGTCTGTTTGTCTGCGGGTTTGTTTGTTTTTTTATTATTCTCCTGCTGTTTTTTTTCTTTTTTGTAATTCTGGCTCTCTGATTCTGTAATCATGTATGCAGGTATTAAATATTTAGGAGGTTAGTCTTGTGTTTCATTTTGAAATGTCATTTTTCTCTTTCAGTTGCAGACTTTTGAGAGTGCAGTCTTTTTCTAAGCTGGATCCCAAACTTTAACTATGAATAAAAGTAAATGGAAAAGGGCTTTTACCCTTTTTAATTTAAATACTCAAGAGTTGAATGAAACACTAAGAATGCTTAAGTGAATTCCAAAGTGTTTTTCTTTTAATTCAAAATACAACTTTAAAAATACATTTGTGAAATAAAATGTTACCTAAATTAAAATTTGCGTGACAAGAAAATATAAAATGTTATAATTGCTCATTTGCAGGAGAACACAGCAAAAAGTGAAATACTAGAAGAAGCCAATGAACATTCAGTACATGCAATTGAAATAAGCCAAGAAAATATAGAAGAAATTTGGAGAAACGTAATTTTGATACAGTAAGTAAATAACAGTACATTAGAAACTATTTAAAGGTATGTGCTGTGTACCTATAATTAAAAACTTTTAACTAGAGGTGTACCAGAATATCAGTCGCATATCAGTTGCCATCGACAACAGGAAAATTAACGTTATTGGCAGTCTGCTGCTTTTTGTTGTTTTTTTTGTTTGGCCAACAATGTCACTGATAAATCCTGATACCCCCCTGTAAGTCTCTGGGGGGCAAGGGGCAGGGGGAAGGGAAGGGACATGAGGGGGGTAGATTGAGGCCCCCACAGTGAGGGAGGGAGTGTGGCAGAAGCAGGTGCTACCTAGCCAGAGCGGTGAATAGGACCCCAGGGCCAGAAGTGGAACAGAGCTGTGGGCAGCTCATTCAGGAGGAGGGGGGTGGCTCCCTGGTGTTGCATGCACCTGTTACCTTTTCCCCAGATTTGTCCACGGCATGAGGGCAGGCTTAGGGCTAGGAGCTGTACCAGCCTCTTCCTAGTGGGGTGGGGGCTGGACTGGGGCTGCACTCGGAATGGGCAGGGGTAGGGCGGACTCAGCTGTGTGGGCTGGGTGGCAGCAGCACTGGATCGGGTGACTGGGGGGCTGTGGGGAATTTTAGGGTGCCTATAACCCGCCTAAATCCCCTCTTAACACCGCCCCTGCTCAGGGCACTCAGCTCTGCTGCCTTTCCCTTGGGAGCCCTGCACTGCACATCCCCTGCCTGCCCTGCAGTACAGGGCTCCCAAGGGAAAGGCAGCCGAGCGGAGTGCTGGGGGGCTATAGCAACTCCAAAACTCCCCCATAGCCAGTCCTCCCAGCACCGCTGCCACCTGCCCCGCTGCCACCCACTCTGAGCACAGACCTGGCCCAGCCCCCCTGCTGAGAAGAGATTGGCACAGCTTCTGGCCCCGAGCCCACAGCAGGCAGCCCGCCCTCACCCCACGTGCAAATCTAGGGAGGCACATGCCTCCCTCGCAGGTACACACAGTGGGAGGGAGCTGCCCCCTCTCCCCTGGATGAGCTACCCACAGCTCCATCCCATTCCTGGTCCCGGGGTCCTATTCGCCATCCTGGCTGGGCACTAGGGCTGTGTGAAATTTTACCGGCAGTTTCATTTTGACTCATTTCAAGCTTGAAACAGCGAAATCGAAATGAAACAGAGTTTCGAAATGGCCTCAAAACAAAGTGAGGCAAGTCAAAACGTTTCAAAATTTTCTAAATGTTTTGAGTTTTGAAGCTCAAGCTGGGTTTGCCTGCAGGGAAACAAAAACTAAAGTAAGGTGAGGGAAGCGGGGGAAGGAGTGGTCTCATTGACTGTGTAGCCTGGCCGGTGACTGTCATCCTTTCCTGAGGTCCCTTCCAATCCCAGTGCTCTGGGGGAAGGATGGAAAAACTGCATAAAAGGCAGCATTTTTTGAATTGCCCTGCTTTCTGCCTTGGTGTCAGTTGAGTGAGGGCGCACCTGAACACACACACGGTGTCACCCACCCATGTCATGAGTGTTGCCTGTCGGCAGCTAGAGGTGCAGGGCCCCAGAACCCAGACTTCCCCTGCACCTATCTCCTTGACAGCTGGCAGGCTTCGTGGCTGCAGCAGGGTCTAACAGGCCTGCGGTTTTCACCCCCATGCCCCAAGACAGACACGGTCCCACAAGCACCCATGTCACGAGTTTTGCCTGTCAGCAGCCAGAGATGCAGGGCCCCAGAACCCAGAAGACCCTACACATATCTCCTTGAAAGCTGGCAAGCTTTGTGGTGTTAGCAGGGACTAGCATGCCTGCAGCTTTCACCCTGCTTCGCCTTAACACACACAGTGTCACCCACATCACGAGTTGTGCTTGTCTGCTGCTTGAGGTGCAGTTTCCTCCAAACCCCTGCACTGATCTTGAAACTTGGCAGGCTTCACACCCTCAGAAGGGGCTACCATTCCTGCAAGTTTCATCCAAATCCAGCCAGAAATGACAGTTATAGGCCATTTCGAGCCTCCCCATTACAGCCTATGGGCAAAATGTCGAAACAGCAGAACTGTTTTGACGAAACAAAATGAAACAGTGGTTTCGAATCAAAACGAAACACTGGTCCATCAAAATGCAAGTCGAAACAGAATGGTGCCGTTTTGCACAGCCCTACTGGGAACTGCCTCTGCCTCACTTGCCATTGGGACCTCGATCTGCCCCCCACCCCCTCCCACATGCCCTTTCCCCCCACAGACTTACTAGCAGGGTACTGCTCTCCAAGCTGCATTCCTATACATTGGCTATCAGATTATTAACTAGCCATATCAGCTGATACCAATCAGGTATCAGTATCAGCCAAGAAAATCTTTATTAGTATACCCATAGTTCAAACTTCAAAACAAACCCTTGTTTAAGTTATCAGACAATATTTATGTTGTTAAAGATGAATATTCTTGCTAACAAATATGTTTCACATTCTGCATATGTGTTATTTTGGAAAGCTATTAGAAAAAATGTTTTAGGAGCTGAGGAGTAAATGTTAACCATAGATATTCCTCCTTCTTTCTCGCCTTCCTTTTAGTCTGGGACTAAATAGTTATTAAAGCCATAAAACCAGTTTTTTGCATTCTTGCGTGTTGAAATGTTTTTAAAATAACTTATATTCATATGCTGTTCAAAGTTCTGAAATTATATCTGTTCTTTTTTTCTTCCTGCAGTTTGCAAACAATTTTAGGCTTACCATCTTTGGAAGAAGTCTTGCACTCAACGCAAATAATTCCTCAGGATGTCATATATAACATGACTAACACAAGTAAACATGGTGTTGTTGTTCTGCAAAACAAATCAGGTTGGATTATTTTTCTTCTGTTTCATGTTTAAGTTACCTGTAATTTTTAGTTATTCTTAAACAGTGTAAGTAAATGCAGTAAAATTAAGGCAGATTGGCTTAATGTGCTAGTTTTGGGAGCCTGCTATTCTTTCCAAATGTAAGTGAAAATTAATGGAATTCTAAAATCTTTGCCTAAAGAATTTTAATATATGCATTCTATGCATTTTAACTCTGTGTGTGTGTGTGTGTGTGTGTGTGTGTGTGTGTGTGTGTGTGTGTGTGTGTGTGTGTGTGTTTATC